>NC_134841.1:25031703-25336391 GCF_965363235.1 Mytilus galloprovincialis
AAGAAAGTGAGAAATGTTAGACTGAAATAGAAAAATATCAAGATAGAATGACAAATATGAAGTTGGGGCTGTCAAATATCAAGTTGGACTGTCAAATATCAAGTTGGGACTTACAAATATCAAGTTAAGACTGACAAATTCCATATTGAAACTGACACATATCAAGTTGAATCTGATAAATGTCAATTTGGAACAGAGAAATATCGAGTTCAAAATAAAGTTCCTACCGTGTGTTTGTTTTGTAGTGATTGTATTATAATTATAATTGAAATTAAGGAATAACATTTGTCTTCTGTTGGAAGTAGGAATAGTGACCAAGTTCTGACCATATCGCAAAAACAATTAACATGCGATTACGAAAAATTATATATAAATTGCAAGCTATCAAAGATGATTTTCGTATTGGATAAACTGTATCCTAAAAAATGTTGAGACTGTATGTCAAGTCTCTATTTTATTGAATTTCTTACCGAAACTTCCTTTTATTAAAATTATGTGCAAGAAGAAAAGTTTTATAATTAACCTGACTGGCTTCTATGTAATGTTTGGGCTTTACATATCTTCAAATAAATCACAAGACTGCATACATCTGTGCAATTAAAAAAAGAATCAGTTAAACGACAATGACTATTTTCGAATGGGGAAAACGTTATTATTATAAAATTAACATATGATCATTATTTTGAAACTTATTAGCATGGGTTCTTGGGATAGAAGAATCATACATTTCTATCTGCATGCTAACATATTATATAATGATCTTTTTAATAATTGATTTTAAACACTAAATTAAGAAATGTATTCATAATTTATGCCATGAAAAATCCAATAAACCTGCAGACTGTATACCACAAAAAGACGAAATGGACGTCTATGGTGGTATTACATATTGATAACATTTGGATATTTTCTTTTACAGGATATTAACAGTATAAATTATTCCTCGCCAATCTATCGTTGGTAAATGTGTCTATAAATTAAAAATGTATTGTCAATATGTAAATTATAAAATACCGGTAGCACACTTTTAGTGTTCAAGTATCGATTTATTTCATTTTACTCTGACTTTTAATAAAACGAAAGAAAATATGGGAATACTGAATGCATAGCATATAGCAAAACAGACTGACAAACTTAAACAGAATGGCTTTAAAAATTTCAATAAAAACTTTAAAATGGGCAATACAAAAAACATTATGTAAAAACATCTGACGAATAAAGCCAATAGTAGTACACCGCTGTTTAAATATCATCAATCTATTGAGAGGAAACAAATCCAGGTTATAAACTCTAACCGAGGGAAACATATCAACTATAATAGGCAAACAACGGACACCAGAAACACTGAATTGCAACAAACAAAAAAACAAAACAAACAAGAACCAGGCATATGCATGTTAATTGCAGACTTTGAAAATCACATAGTGAGAATTATGAATTAAAACAAAAACGAGTACCTACATGTAGTCTGCAAAATAATCTTTTGCGAAAAAATACAAGCACCCCAATTTTATGGCTAATTACTACACGCAGGACGACCAACGAGCAGTATAAAATAGCTGTATATTACTGGTCTTGCCAGAACACGTTAATACAGAGTTATTTAATACTGGTCCTAATGGAATACTTTAGTTTTAGGTTGCATATTACTTGTCCGGGAGGAACAGTTTACAACTGATATCATCAAAAATAACAATTTCAATTTGACATCAAGCTCAAATTGATGTATTTTTCTTTTTTGCATCTAGTTTTCAATAACATTTTGATAATGTGTTTAGCCCTACAGTTAGAAGGGGTAGATAAAGTCAGCTGTCCGGACTACATATATTTGTTAAAAAAATCCCTTACTGATTGAGATTCATTTAAGTGTGTGGATAGATATGTTAATTACGGTCATGTTTTTCTTCGACATGGGGACGTACATTCAATGTCACAATGTTAAACGTCTTGAAGATCTGAAAGGATTCATGAATGATCTGATGCAAATCAAAGTATCAGACCCGTCTTTTTTAACTAAAACTACATACGGTAGCGTTAAAACCAAATTATTATAATTTATCATATGTCTACATGATTTTCAGAACCTTTGTATTTCATTTGTTATTGGCTTACATATATATATATGTCTGGGCATGGAATCCACAGTTAAACTTTCAATCGATTATGCTTAATCCGAACCAAGGATTACATCAACATAGGATATACCAATGATGAACTAACTGTTTACCAATGATGAACTAACTGTATACCAATGATGAACTAACTGTATACCAATACAATACAGTGACACAGTTCTAACCCTCTATACATTAACTTACCAGTCTCTTTACTGTAAACTATAGGATAGACCACATAAAACAGAACCTATACAAATACATTATGCAAGGCACAAGGTTATTGATATTGAAAAATCAGATAATGATATAGAGTCCTAATGAAGTGTGTCAGGCAAACGCCATTGTATAACATCATGACAAATAACAATGTGTTCAAAGAAGAAAGGAGCCGTTAAATTTGTAAGCTCCACTCGTTGACACCTACATATGTACGAGTTAAACGGAAATTTAAAAACCTCTTGTAAACGGCTACTTATGTCACAACTCTGGAAATATATATAAAGCGTATAAACAATCTTGAGAAAATATCAAATAGCCTAATTGTCCCAGCAACGACACACGATGACATCGTTATAACTAGTTCACCAATTACACGACATTTATTGTCTGATCACCTGGGTTGGAAGTAAATTACAAAAATACCGAACTTCGAGGGAAATTCAGAACGGAAAGTCCGTTATCAAATGGCAAAATAAATAGCTCAAATACATCAAACGAATAGAAAAAAAAAACTGTCATATCCCAACATGGTGCAGGACATGTAGACAATGGTAGATTAATTTGTTTTGTACAGCTAGATAAACCTCTCACTTGTATGACAGTCGCATACAATTCCATTATATTAACATCGATGTGTGAACAAAACAAGTCTCAGGTACTGTCCGGTAGTGGGTATCGGCGAGTTCTTCTCTATTTAATTATACTATCCACTTCAGCTTGAATGGTCAACTGTACTGCTTTAAAAGATTACTATCGAATTTAAATATCATCAACATATGATACAAAGGTTAAAGAAAGAGTGTTTTGTTAAACATGTTAAAAACTGTTAATTGCTTTATCAATTAAACTCGTTATTTATAACTTGTCATCATAATATTGAAGACTTCAAACACAACACAATTTTGCCAAAAAAAAAAAAAGAAGACCATAAACGAACTCTTGTATCTTTTGCCCCTCTTTTGTGTTTCCAACATTTATTTGCTTTAATGCTTTGGCACCAACCCAGTTCTTTACTATTTGAATCGCATACACAATTAAAACCCTAGGGCCGTGTCAATGACATTATTCAAAGATACATCTTCAGAATTTATTTAGGATTGTCCTAGTACTGAGATTAGACATGTCCTAGGGTGTAAAACAATGCTCTATCATTAGTGTCATCTCTATATAATTGTACAAAGATCATCCTTAGAATTTCTTCTGCTGATTAATTAATAGATAAAACGAAGTTGTACTACATTGTTTTTTACATCTAAAAAGGAATGCTGCATTATTTCGCACGCAAAATAAACTTTTATAAGAGTAACAATTCGTTAAAAAATCAGATCAACACTTTTAATAATACAGAATAATTTTTTAAAAAATATATAAAAAAGATACGAATGCGTTTAACAAAGTAACTCAACGAGAAAATCCCGCAATTGGAGGCGGGCATCAACTAGCCTCTACACAAAACTGTGTTCTAGTTTAGTGGAAATCAGCGTCCAACTAATCCCCAAAGCATATAATTGAACAAAAATTACAAAACATACAAGACCAACAAAGTGCAATGGCTCCTAACTGGAAAGTTTTGTGAGATCTGAAATCTTTGTCTATACCTCAGCTATTGTAATGATTTCATTAATGTATACATTTATTCAACACGAATTAGCTTAGGAGGTCAAATATTTCGGAAGCAGAAATTTAAATTTTGCGAGCTACCGTCAACAAGCAAATAGGTATTTAAGTTATAATAATCATAACATTGACACTGTCATTTAAATGGAGATGACATGCTAAACAGAGTTAAGAGGATAACTTATCCTGATTCGCATTTGTCGGCACCTGAGCAATTAAAATATATCTAAGCCCCCTGTTGCACGGAAGATACATAAAAGTTAAACAAAGAAAAACAACAAATCTATATATTTTGGACATACACATTTGGCCTAATATTTGTTTCTTTAATTTCAAGCAGGGGTTGGCTGTTAAAATCAATATACTGAAGTATGTGTCTAGATAAATGCTACTTTAATTGTGTTATATGGAAAAACAATTGTCATTTGCAATCTTTATTATACACAGTGGCAGTATTTGGTTGTTTATTTCGTATTTTGACTTGGATGTTTATGTTATCATAAGACTAGTTAAAAGGAAATTAAGAAACTCTTGTAAACGGCTTCTTATGACACGACTCTGGAAATATAAAACAAATGCATAAACGATCTTGACAACACACGAAGACATTGGTTTAGCTAGATCACCAATTATTTTGCTCACTAAAGTATACAAATAATAGCGACTGACCAATCGGGCAGACTCAAGTTCTACCAGGGAGAGGGTCTCGGCGACTTATTCTCTAATTAATATCAGCTAAAGCTTGAATTGTCAGCGGAGCTCCTTTGAATTTCGAAAGTTTGGTATCAAACTTTTTAAAGCAACAACTTCAACTATAAAAGTTAAAGAAAACTGTATATTGTTATAGATCGATACTTGCTGTATCAATTTTACCTATAATTTAAAAAAAAAAAAGGTAAAACACACGTTATACAAATTCCATGCGTCCGAAGCGCTTTTCTAAATTTACGTTCATCAAAAAGTTGAAAGCTTAAATATGGCTAAGGTAATCTATTCCTGGGACAACAAAATCCTTAGCTTTTCAAAAAATTCAAAGTTTTGTAACAGGAAACAGGAAATTTATAAAAATGACCATATAAGTGATATTCATGTCAACACCGAAGTGCTGACTACTGGGCTGGTGATCCCCTCGGGGACGAAACGTCCACCAGCAGTGACATCGACCTAGTGGTGTAAATAGTTATCAAAGGTACCAGGAGTTAACCTCAGACGCGCGTTTCGTCATACATGACCTAATTAAGAAGCAAAATCAATCAAGGACAACTATGTGTGACTTGCCATCATAACATTCAAGACTTAAAATATTCCACTAACAAACGTTCGCTAAGAAATGACAAAACAAGCAATTTGTGTTTTCAACATTTAATTTCTTTGAATTAGTGCTTTAGCACCACCCTAGTTGTGTACTATTTTGAATTGCGTATTGAATTGAAACCCTAGGGCCTTGTCAATGACATAATTCAAAGATACATCTTCAGACTTTATTTAGGATTATCTTATATTAGCTGAGACATGTCCTAGGGTGTAAAACAATGCTCTATCATGAATGTCATCTATAAAACAGTGCTTATAGTATTCGTAGACTTTGATATATAGGGAGAAGTATACAACACATATGTATAATACTTTTCTTTACAACTAAAATGGAGTATTGAATTATTTTAAAGCAAAATTAGCCTTTACAATTCGATAAACAATTTCAATTGTGTATATCGAAACTGTTAATAATTTTTTTTATAGCAAATGATAAAAAAAGAAACTTTACGAATGCATATAAAATATTCGACCTTATTTATAAATATACTTGATTCCATTACACTTATACATATAACAAACAAGCAAATGATAAAAAAAAGAAACTTTACGAATGCATATATAAGATATCTGAAGTACACAAGTGCAGAGGTATTTCATGCTACAATTAAGATAATATGAACACCACAATTTTAATGCTGATTATGCTATTCAAAATGATGATCTGGTCGTTTTGTGCACCTGATACTAATCATCACTCGACACATTTTTAATTTTTCAATATACCAAATGAAATTCCGTCTTTTCCAGAAGGAGACTAAGAAGTTTGTTTAAACTGTGACGCGATATATATTTTAAGATTTAAATTGATAGGCAAGGAATTCAAAGATATCTTACAGTTGCGCAAAGAAAAGCAACGGAAATCTATATTTTGACACATTAACATTCTGCTTTATTTCAGTAAGGGTTTCTTATAAACACCAATATTCTTAAGTCTGTAGCTAAATAAATGCTACTGTTCTTAAATATTGAACTCATTTTTTCTCAGCAATCTTCACCATACACATTGGCAGTATTTGGTTGTTTATTTGGTATTTAGACTTGTGTGTTCTTAAGTTTTAAGGCTATCATAAGACCATAAACAGATACCTTAACTTAATGAATTTTTTAGGACGAATCTCATCTAGGGACGCACTCGTTAGTCTGACGTTCTAGTCATCAGAGAGCTTAGTCGATATGACTTTTTTATATGTTTTGTGAAGATTTTTTTTGTAATCAACCATATCTGCCCTTAATTTATGGGAAGCAAACCAAAGACGATCAAAATAAAACTTTAACACAAGAGCCACAACATCATTAATATTAATTTAGATAAGTATATCTTTCTAACCTGATCGTGTCAATTTGAAATAATTCGAGAATATATTTTTTTTTATATCAATGAATACATCATAAAAAACGATCAAGAGTACGTTGATCAATTTCATTTGAAGATTACTTCATTTAGTAGTTCCAAAATATAAATAAAGTCATGTTACTAAAATAGATATTCCTTTGTATGTACATACGATAGTGTAAGGTCAATCCATTCGTCTGATTAGCCCGTTCGGTTAACATCGTGTCAACCGATATGCTCACTGACTATCAGACGTACACGTATGACCTTTGCTTCCACTGACTAAGTAGACTTTTTGTCTCCAACATTTTAAATTCAATTGATAGTTTAAAAAGCACGTTTTCATTGAAGACTATTCATACTTTACTGACATGAACTATATAATAGTTCTATGAACAAACTTATAACATTGATGGCATTTCTTTGTACGAAGCATTACATAAAATGGTCAATTCAAGAATCACTAACACTTTTTTACATTATGAAACCTTTCAAAATATGCAATGCATGCTTAGAGTTAAATTGCGTCATTTTTTAATAAAACTCAACCACTGTTATTTGTATTCATAATTAATGTTTGGCGAAATTTACAATGTTAAACTTTAAAAGAAGTGGTTATTTTATAAATATTATAATTCTATTAAATTAGTTTTTCATTTAAAAGAACATACGTCGAATGTTTAATCTCGTGTAGAACTCAAACAAATATGAAAACTTATCAATAGGTTTCGTACAACAAAAACTGAATAGCAAGGATTTTAAAATCTATTTCCATTTCGTAAAGTTTATTTACTTTTCGATATTTTTTTACATTAACTATCGATCGATCATGTCAGTAAATTTTATTCAATGTTAACGTTTGTTCATTTTGTAAATGAATAAGTGTCATAATAAAAGTTCAATAAATGGTTATTTTAGTTGTTAGAGGAACGTATCACTTTATTTATATTTAATGACTTTTCGAACTTCTTCTGAAAATGGACAATTCATAAAATAAAATCACATTTGAACGGTTTAAAGGTCAATGTATTTAAAAGAGTAGGGAACCATAATACAAGTGTTCAAAATGATTCCCAAATAAAACAAAACACCAAAGATAAAATGGCATATACTTTTATCAGTGAATAAAAGAGGGACAAAAGATACCAAAGGGACAGTCAAACTCATAAATAATAAACGTTATATGATTTTAATTGTGTACCAAACTCCTTAAGCATCAAATTAAAAATTGTTTTGTTAATGTATTCAAATGCCATTGTAAACTGGTACGTTACACATAAATTGTCGCTCTAACAAAATGCATATATTTGACACTATTTGAAACAAACATGTACTTATTATTGTGATAGATTAACAAAGTATTAAAGTATCAAAATACATACCTAGAATTAAATATTCTTGCATGAATTTAAAGAAATCCATTCATAGAAGAAAAATAATAATTCCATCAGTATTAGAGCAACACATGTTCTGACAAATCAATGAACAACTGTTATATCCTTCCCTTATTCCGTCAATGTTTGTAAATGGTCCGAAATATAAATATTTGAAGGATCAGTACACATTTATTCCTCAATCTATCCATAGCGGATTGGAAGATTTCATTAATACATGGTGTGTAATACCAGTCACAGAAAATAGCATTCACTTCGCCAATACGTTCCTTTTATAGAAATGAACTGCTTTGGTGACTTTATACGATAAACAATCAAACAGTTATTAACTGTACAAAATATTTTTGAAATGATAAGTCAGATGGTTCAACGTAGTTCTGCTATGATAATGATTTACTTTAAATTCTCTGTTCATACTTCAAACGATTTGTGTTTTTTAATTATTTACACAACGGTTCCTCTGGCAGTCAATAAAACTATTAATGCCTTATTGAATCCATTAGGGACATGAAATACAGCAGCGTCAATGAAAGTCAACTTCTAATATATCAACACGCTTTCATTGCCTTTAATGAGTATTCAACCTTTAGCCTAAACTTATCAAATGACTATGTTTAACAAATACATTTACAGATAATTTTCAGATCGACAGTCAGAAAGCAAATGTTAAATATAATGATTTAACAATTCACATCCCTAGAGCATACCGTATTTATCAAATATATCGATATTTCAAAAGTTAGTTAGATTGCAACTAATAATTTTTCACAGGAAATGTACAATTATCCTTAATGAACGACTGTTTCCTTGTAAAAAGCGACGAATAGTTAAAATAATATGTTTTACTTATAACTCTCTGTGTGAACTAATCATATTAGTAACAGATGAAAGCGAATCAACGCCTTTATATAATTCCCTACTTTGTTGAAATGTTTGTAGAAACCACCGAGTGTACTCCAATAGGATTATATATTTCAACTTGTTTCATTCTAATACTATAGGTAGAGGGTTCACATAAAATACAGATGTTTGAAAACCTTATTGATGATCATCTATTTAAATTTGCATACATTTAAAATCATGAATTGAATATATATTAGATTGTTTGCTAATACATGTATATAAACTCATCATAGATACCAGGACTAAACTAAGTATATACAGCAGACACGCGTTTCGTCTACAAAACACTCATCAGTGACGCTCGAATCCAAAAAAGTTAAAAAGGCTAAATAAAGTACGAAGTTGAAGAGCATTGAGGACCACTGAAATGTTCAAAATAAAAAAGGCAAATAAAAAAAAAATATATATGAGACTTCTGACTAAGGATTGGGTCTATAGTTTTATATAAATCATACTTGTTGGTTTAACAAATCCACGAAATGATGTATTGTTTTATGATTAATGCACGTTCAAACAGAAAAGCATATCGAAAACAATGTTATTCAAATATTTTCATTTAATTGACAGCAAATTTATCCTTTGCTGTGGTAGCACTCATTTTAGAACGTAGATGCGACAGATATGTATTACACTAGTAATTGACGAAGCACTCTACCTGAACACATGTCTGTATGATACTTTGTTGCTCATTTGCATAGTCGATAAAGGGTGATTAATAATATATCAGCATGTTTTTTTGTGGTGATTATAAAAAAATAGGGTACATTATAATTTTTCACAAGTACATTGTTTACTTATATGGCAATAAGTAATTAAAATAAAATATAAAAATATACAGTATAAACAAATCGAAACAAAATACTGAACTCCAAGCAAATTAAAAGAAATCCTTAAAAATGGTCAAAATCAAACGCTATCTATCATCAGAACAAGTGAAAAACAATTGCCATAGTCTTGACTTGGTACAAGTACCTTTCCGATGATAATGGTGGGTTATACATGGTAATGTAGCTAGCTAAACTACCCACTAGTATGACACTTTTTTATAGTTCCGTTATATAAAAGTAAATATAAGTAATACCGTAATATGTAGTTGTTGTAACAAGAACGGAAGGAACGATAAGGTTAATAAGAAAACAACGGAACAATACAAGTCTTAATACCGAAGCCAGAGTGAATATTTCGATTTCCCTTTTCTTGGTCACTTGTTAAAATAGTAGTTAAGGGTTCATATATTAGTTAATCCACATGATAAATCATCGCTGTAATTCTCTTAGATTTTGAGTTTTTGCAAGAAAAATATTTCGAAATGATTGTTCCTGTTTCATTTAATATTTCTTTCAACTTATTTAAATTAAAAGATCATAGATGTCTGAATCTAGAAATGTTACTGACTCATTTCGTGTTGAAATATGAATTGGAAAGGAAAAAGCTTTGCATTTCACACATTGGATGATATCATTAATATACAAGGAGACCTTATAAAACGAAGAGTTTCACCTCTGTTACTTTTGATTTATCTAAGACCGGGTAATATAGTGTTACTTTTTGTTCATTGTTTTATTTTTCATGTCGTATTGTGTCTTTTGAGTATTATTTAATCATAGTTTTGTGACATTATAAGGCATAGTTTGTTTCGTGCACATTAACCCAATATTCTGTTCTTAACATCGACGACTTCGACCTCCAATGAAAGAATCGGCAACTATTCTTATTTTGATACATTAATATTCATGGAGCATACTCTGATGAAAACAAGTTCAATATTTTACATTGTTGACGTTGTCAACATAACGTGTTTCATTGATAGAGATGTAATTTAAAAATGGAAACATAATTATAATTCCCTTCATTGTCGTATGAAACGATTTACCTAACGATCACGTTTACCTGTAATGCTAAAATAATTAGGGTTCGCTGTTCGTAAAAATCAATGTGTCTTACCTATTTTTGCCACAAAAACCCGGATTTTTTTTTTATCGACGTCAAGATTAACTTTATGCATAAGTTGGACCATTATTGTGTGAAGGCAAATTAATACCTTAAATGAACAAATTCATTATTGCTAGTATTTTCCTATGTTCTATATGATATGTGAATGAAATAAATTGTCATGGGGAAAACAAGAGTCTTCGGCGATACAGTTGAGATGCTTCAAACATTTTGTTCTATATTATATTATTTTAGTTATGCATATACTTCTCATTTTCATATATTATATCACAAATTGATTGCGTTAAATATATGTTTCCTGAGATTTTAACTCGTTTGCTGACAACACCTATATTTTTTTTTAAATATTTTGATAGAAATGCTGATTAAATCAAACAGAACAAACACGGACGAGCCAATAATACGCAGGGAAACAGAGCTATGCTTAAAGGAGGTATATTTCTGGATTTAAAGTAATTTCCAAACTTTTATAACAAAATAACAATATTTTTACTTTCATGACAGTACAAAAGTAGCTGCTACTGAGCTGGTGATACCCTCGGTTAAACATATGAAATAATCATCTTAATTATTTCTTTTTGCTGTTGGGGAAAAAGCCTACATTTGTCATTGTGCTATATTGTTAATTTCCCATAGGAACATTCCATTCCAAATATCAATATAGATATACATTATTTATCATAATTACTCGATTATCATAACTCTTGCCATATTTTGATTAACCCTGTGATAGAATAATAAAGTGGCATATTTGATTGAAACTGATAAAACATTATTTCCACGCTTCAACGCAATGCATTATGCTATGCTTAAAAAAGAAAAGTCTGTCGGGTAAAAATATACTTTGCATAGAAATGTGTCATGTTATTTTATTGAAGTGTTGCTATCTAATAGACGTTCACAGTGCATTTTATTCATATCAAACAAAGAATATATGACTTGTTATCACTTGTCACACAAGAGGATTGTAAGACTAGTTATCAAACCAGGATTGACTAGACATTTCCTACTGAAAATAACTCTACTAAGTCAAGAATATGGCAGTTGTTTTTCACTTGTTCCGTTGATTGATAGTCTTTCATTTGCCATTTGTTATGGACTTCCCGTTTTAAATATGCATCGAAGTTCGGTATTTTTGTTATACTTGTTTACTTTATATATTCTGAATTTCTCAATAAGTATAACAAAGTAAACATAATTTGCGCTTTGCTTATTTATGCCCTTTTCTTCTCGACCAACCTTGTCAAGCCCAAGCAGTTAAAATATTAACTCAAGGAAAACAGTTGTTGTGATTAAAACACGCTTATAATTTCTACCAAGCTGATATATGTTAAGAATAAAAGTCTGTAGATTACAGCATGTTACAAAATGTGTATCTGGTAACAAAGAAATAATTTCTATACGAAAAATGGTTAACTACATTTCAAAACTCCTGCCACGCCAGAAATATTCTGGTTTCAACTCTTGTTATTGAAGTACTATGAAAACACTGCAATTGATAAATTTACTAGCTTTGTGGTCAATTGATTTTAATGCAAGAACATTAAACATGTGATCTGTTGGAGTAACAGAGAAAACCGAGGTCATCAAAGAGCTGAATAAAAACTGTATGTTTCGTTCAGTTATGCATAGGTATGTCCTCAATGACTTGTTCGATTTGAACTCAAAGATATCATTGAGCATAAAAACATTTCATTCAAATGGTAATGTTATTTCGTAAGCACAAAGCCAACAAAAGACAGGTTTTACACTTATAAATTACAAATACATCAGATGTGTAATTATATATCAATTTGTAAACATGTAATGATCATTTATTTTATGTGGGATGGTGTTTTAAATTTTATTTTCATTACGAAACACAGTTAGTCTGACTTTTATTCTCTCAGTTTTTGTCTTTTACCTGTTAGTATCTTTTAATTGGTTTACGTAATTTGAATATCGGTAAACTTCTAAAGCCTTTAGTAACATTTCGCTTCTAAATGTAAAATAAGAGTCTGGTTAAATACACATGATTTCTATAGCATATAATGTGTTATATGTGGTTATGTATTAAATTAAACAACATAGTTTTCGCTGTTCATCGAATACTTTTACGGAAACAACAGGGTCTAATTACATTAGGCATAAACTCGTTTCCAGTGCAAGTTCTTTCCTTTCCCCACACACTTTATGAAACAATCACATTTTTATCGTCACAATCATGGCAAATTCATTTATTTAAAATGAATATTCACAATATTTGTATCGGTGTGCATCTAGTTGAATTGGGCTTACATCTTAAACTTATAGAAGGGGTGTTTGACTACCACGCCTACCAATGAGGATCAGGCACCGTCGGTATATCTCAACATTAATGTTCATGCTTTATACATACACTATTTCATCTCGTAATAGGGAACCGCTAGATTAATTTCTTGATCGTTTTTGCAAACGAGGAACCAGTTATAATCAGATTTTAAAATTCTACCAGAGACATCAACTTGTTATAAAAAAACTATACACTATTTATCACAATTCATTAAAATCTATATATATTTTCCAACAATTTGCAATGGAAAGTTAAAACCGATTTTGGCAATAGCATGTATGCAAATTATCAAGTAAATCGTTTTATGATGGTGTTAAAATTCTGTAAAAAAACAATGATGTAAATTTTTTACTAACATGTTGTTTGCAATTTCGTAAATTTACATAAAAAAAATCAATTTTACATCCGGATACTAAACCAATAGGCTTAAGTAACAAAACAAAGTTTGTCCTGTGTTTTAATGAATTTTGCGTTAAGTATTTGTATGCATTTTATCCATCCAACCATTTTTACATCTTAGGATGATAATAGATAAAGGCTAATGACTTTCTGCAGGCAACCTGTAATTTCAAATTTGAATATCTGATAGGATGCTATTGATAGATTGGTAACGGTGCAGAGGTATAGCAATATGTTTTTACTAAACGCGAACAAAAATCAGATTAACGGTAGATAAAAGATGTTGTTACTTACCGCAATGAATTGTTCTATTTTTCTTTCATGTTTTGTAAGTAGTACAGATTTCGTTTATATGGGATAAATTAAGGATTTTCTAATTTGTGAACAATTTCGCCGACCGACATGTTACCATAATAGCCTTAATCTTCTCTGTTAAAAATAAACGATATAACCATTCATCTTAATATTTTCCATTCTGTTGACAATTTTCATCTTATTTGTTTGCTGGAGTTTAATGCATCATTATGTATGTTTGTACAATATCAATGAGGTAAACAATCGGATATGGGCATAATTTTGTGTTCTGAATTTCCGTTCTTTATTTTTATCACTTATTTAGCGATATCTTTATTTTTATCTTATATTTGACTGTTCGTATTCTTAGAGGCTTCTGCCTTTGAACGGTTATTTATGAATTAATGAGGCCTATTGTATCCACTCAGTAATCTTCCTGTTTGGACCGAATTTCTTAGTTTCTAAATTTACAATTTCATTCAAACTAAGTATCTCTATGGCCGAGTTGTTTATGTATTTCATCGACATTGAAGTTGCGAGCTTGAACCATACACGGTACGGAACAGAGGAATCGCAAAGGGGTGAATGTTTATCAGTAGATGTGGTATGAGTGACAATGAGACAACACTCCATTCAAGTCACAATTTGTAGAAGTAAATCATTATAGGTCACAGTACAGTCTTCAATATGGAGCCTTTGTTCACACCGAACAGCAAGCTACAAAGAGCCCCAAAATGACGAGTGTAATACAATTGAGAATGGAAATGAGGAATGTGACAACAAACCGACCATAGAGCAGAGAATAGCCGAAGGCCACCAATGGGTCTAATCAACGGTTTAATCTATATAAAAACAAGAAACGAAAAACACGTATGAACCACATCAACAAACGACAACCACTGATCACCAGAAGCATGCATAGCTGGAGACAATTCACTTATATGCATTGGTATCGATTTCGGATTACCCCATCAGTTTCTGTTTCTTGATTTGTCCCTTCCGCATACAAATCAATTTGGGAGATTTTGGAAAACAATACACTACTGTCGTCTTAATATTTCGTTTTAAGTATCCAGTTTTTAACCTTTTTCATCTACATCAGAGGTTGACAAACAATAAACAGAGGTATTACATGAACACGTACTAAAGTAAACTAATACAAGTTCAGAAAATCGTGTGACTTTATTAGATTAGGAATGCAAACTATAAACAATTGTGAAATTCCTAATCCGGTGATATAAAATCATACCTTCTTACACTTATTGACGTTTTGTTATCTAAACTAATTAAATTTAACGTTCTTGTACATCTGTCAAACCTAATTATATCGAAACAAGTAAAAGTAAAAACACAAACTAACTCTTTATATTATAAATGTAGTATTTGTTGGCAGCTCTTCGTACATTATGAATAATTTTCGTGGTGCATCAGAGACACATAGAATTATGATACCCTTGGGAACTAACGGTCCACCAACAGCGATATCGAGTCGGTGCCAGAAAGAAGGTAATTGCACTTTAATAACTTGATGCGTTACAATATTTAACAGGCAAACCTTCGTCAAATACACCAAATGAGAAAAATTCATCTACTGCTGAGGAGTTCGAATATCATTTTCTGAATCAATTCTATGTATATGAACGAAATTTAATAGACAGTTGATATCAATAATAGAATTTTACAAACGTGGTGCATCCGAAGATGTCTCTAGTATAAACCTTCATCAGCAATTAATAAAAACAAAACAAATGAAGACCAACATAAAATATATAAATACTAGAGCACTGTATGACAAAAAAGGAACATTTATGACATCTAAAAAGAAACATTATACTGGGATTACACATAATGGTCTTCCAATGCAATGCAAATCATTTAAAACACAACGAGGTTGAAGTTTTGTTAGGACTTACCAGCAAAATTGATTTGTATCAACGTAAATAAATCCAAAAATCCAATTACAGTGCAAATATAAGATACTTCCAGAAAGTCATAATACAGAATCAAATGAATAAAATGATGTCTTAAATGTGTCCTGTTCACATAGTGTTACCGCAAGACAATTTTATTCATACTTATATTTCCTTGGGAAATTGTAATGAGAATATATTCTTCTTTCATCATCTGATACAATTCCTTGTAATATCAAGTGTATATAGGCACATTAGTGAACATCGACTGAAATGAAATATTCAGAATCTGTTGTCGTCAGTTTCACTTAAAAACAGATTGAAACCGTAATAAATATAATCAAAGAAGGTGTGTATAGAATCAGATTGATGTTGCCAAACATAAAAAAAACTTGGTAAGATAAATAAAGGCAACAGTAGTATACCGCTGTTCAAAACTCATAAATCCATGGACAAAAAACAAAATCGGGATAACAAACTAAAACCGAGGGAAACGCATTAAATATAAGAGGAGAACAACGACATAACACTAAAATGTAACACATATAGACAAAATCCCACGAGAATAACAAATATAACATATATATATAACATCAAAACCAAATACATGAATTTGGGATAGACAAGTACCGTGACACGTCTTATCGCAATGTGAATTTACACTCAAAAGGGTAGTATATCATTAAACTTACTACTTACATATATCAAATATTTAAAATATTTACACTTGCTGCAAATGAAATTCAGTTGAACGATAATATGTATATCTAATCAATTTAAGGCCAAATCAGGACTATATAACACAAGTCAATAAAACGTTACAATCGTTTTACAAAGGACTTTTATTTGTTGAAATACATACTTACGATAGTTTAAACAAGGCTATCAAATAGTTAATTGTATACAATTGCAAACAATAATACAAGAGCCGAATATTAAAGGTTTTAAATCAAATAAAACAAATGTGGAATATTCTTATTAATTCATTACTATAAATTCATCAAATTTTAACTGCATATTTAAGCCTGATATACAAAAATTGAAATAGATAGAAAGTTAATTAGTTCGATATTGTAAAGTTTCCTACTGTGGACGATGGTTTTGGTTTGGACCAATCCTGTGGAGTGTATATAGCCCATATATGTTGTTCACTACGACCGTGACGATCGTGACATTATAGATTTCAACATAATCTATGACGCATTGGTAAATTATGAAGTCAACACAAATGAATTACATTTTTAATAAATTCTTTCGTAGTTTCAAAGATTTGGTATGGAAGTTTGGCTCTAACCATATAAACCGTATAACATACATGATATAAAATCATAATTAGTAAGATGATTTTGTATATAGATCCCGTTAATTAATCTACGACCCGTGTAACCTTGTCGGTCTTTGAAACATTTTTGCAATACAGTTATGAATATTTTCTGTCCTACATTCTTTCACCAGCTATATTTTAGCATTGCAGTAGATAATTGTTTTCTTTGACTGTCTATTGCGTCTTAACACTAAATCCATTGAATGATGAAGCATTGGTATTGATGTTTTTAAAACATTTTTTTATCAGTAAGTACTGTCTGATACGTACTATGTGTCTGAAGTATTTTTGTCAGTTCTATTATTTGAACTAGTATAGTGAAAATAAATGTATAAAACTAAATACTATGCATTCGTCACAAAAAAGTGTCACTGTTTGTTTTGTACTGTACTATCGTGAATGGAAGATGTTCTTTGTTATTCTGCGCTTAATTAATATGTTGTAAAGACTATTGTATTATCTATTTGTGCGTTTCTCTGTGCTAAAGTTCTAAAGTTTGTGTTTGGTGTATTCCTGTCAAATAATGTTATGATTTTAGCGATATTTTATTTACATTGATATAAAAGCGGTACGTTCATCTAGCAATAAACCCTGGTCGAACTCATCAATTGTTCTAAATAAAGGCAACAGTAGTATCCCGCTGTTCAAAACTCGTGAATCTATGGACAAAAGACAAAATCGGGGTAACAAACCAAAACTGAGGAAAACGCATTAAATATAAGAGGAGAACAACGACACAACATTAAAATGTAACACACACAGAAACGGACTAATGAGAATAACAAATATAACATCAAAACCAAATACATGAATTTGGGATAGAAAAGTACCGTGACACGTCTTATAGTAATGTGAATTCCCTCTCCAATATAGGAGAAAACAAACAACACAACGGAAACACAACGTAAAAATGTTACACACACAGAACCGAACTATGATATAACAATGGCCATTTTCCTGACTTGGTACAGGACATTTTTAAAGAAAAAAATGGTGGGTTGAAGTAAAAGTAATCCCTTGAAAACTGAATAGTTAAATTTCATGACAGATCATGCATAATTTCAAATGAATATGCATGTCAACCTTCGGTAACTGTAGTCAAACAATTTATAGATGAACGGTTGTCATTTGTAAAACCTCTTATCAAAGTTACAGGACTAACATAGTTTGCTCCTATATTTTAGAAAAAAAAAACAATGATTTTAAAGATTGTTATAAACTGACAACCGAATTTTCATATTAGAAAAGTGACAGGTCCTTGATTTTGAGATATGATCAATGGAAAATTTAGCGGGAAACGGTTCCCACTCTAGATTTTTCCTATTTAACATTGGCTCTTTTTTTTTTACTGTTAATAGAAGTCTAAACTATTTGTACTAAAATTTGAAAAGAAAAGTAGGTGTTAGCGGGACACACATTTTTTGGCACAACATGGATAAAACTAGTGAATTCCCAATATCTAACAAAACGCCAAAAACATGAGTAGCGATCTTTTAAATGAACATGCAAAATAAAAGACAACGTGATTAAAAGATTTGCTAGATTTTCTTTTTTACAATTTCTTCTCATTCAAAGACCACTTAAAAACAATTAATAACGCTTACGACAAAAGCAAATGTAGATGTATATTTGTGGAAGACATTTCTTATCATGAAGATCGAAATTCTTGTGGCGAGAAGATTACCATACCAATCAATGTGTTATTAACTCGTTTTCGGTCTTTAATTGTTTCCATGAATGAGAATGTTACAGTGAGAAATGTCAGAAAAACTTCTTTTATAACTTTGGACATCTGAGTGATATTAAAGTCTAGACAGTATCCATTGTATCAGATGATCATCAATTTAACTGCACAATGCATGTGTTTGATTCAAATCTAGCGATACAATTAATACTTAACACTAACCGTTTTGCTCAACGGTAACCGCTAAAAATGAGACGGTTTGGTTTTATTTGGCCGTTACAAAACTGTTTTTTTTTCTTTGTTGTTGCTTGATCGATTTATGGCTTTTGAACAACGGTATGCTACTGTTGTCTTTATTTATGTGTGTATATATAAGATGAGACATGACTAAAATATTAAATCTAATATATTGTTTTTTTCTGATACACAGATAGGTCATTTTTTTAGCAATGTCAATTCCTATTAAAAGCAGAAACCACAGAATAGTGAGTTAAAAAACTAACTTTACACGCCTTAGTTTAGTTGCTAATAAACACGATATTACTATTCCATTGTTAAATCCTGTTTCTTAAGTCGCACAATACATTGATATTTTCCAACAATCTACTTATTATATCATTCACACTATAGCAATGATACATATACTACAGATACAATCACAGTTATCACTAATACCAATAAGCGGAGCAAAAGATACCAGAGGGACATTCAAAGTCATAAATCGAAAATAAACCGACTAAAAAAAATAAAAAAAATATAAACACAACTTAGAAAAAAAAGAATAAACAACACGAACCACACCAAGCACTTCTCGGTTAATCTCAAAAGGTAAGCAGATCTTGAACCCAATGTTGCACCGGTCATGTTGCTCATGTTAGTACAAACCCGATATTTTGGTTGGTAACATTCGTGAAAAGGGAACGGAGTCGTAGGTAATACATAAGGAACATATCCTCTATCATTTATGCGACGGATATTCTATCACGGTAAACTAACTCGTGGTGGTGTCCGTAAAATTTACGATTGGATGATTTCAACGTCATGGTTTGGAATTCTTAGTTTAATAGCTTCCGTGTGAGCAGCAACCCTGTATCAAGGAAATCATCATATGAAATACAAGCCCGCGAATATCTTATCAATTGGGAGATATATACTTCATGTGCAGTAACTGGTGGAATGTTGCTACATAGAAATGGAACATTTACAATTAGGAAGTTGCAAATTATTTCTTAAAGTTATTTTTCAACCGACTCTCATTGTCAATTTCTAGATGTAAGTCAAGATATGAGCTTTCCCTACATATCTGAAGTTTATTTATGAAAATATTGCATCATAATTTACAATACATGTACAATGATAAAACAACTTTTTATAAAGTTCATGCTTAGTAACACAAAAACTCCATCTGGTTATGTTATAAAACTGGTTTGAAACGCAGAAATCGAAAATAAAAAAATGTATAAAATGATATAATTGATTTATACATTTATTTTTATGAAAACCATCTCATAAATTGATTTAAAATTTATAATTTCATATTGCAATTAACGAGGCACTTATTGCTTTGATCATGTATAATCACGATAGTTGTTCCTGGTACTGTGAATATATAAATACAGTAGCTGAGACAGTTTTTCAAGGCGACAAGAAGAAATTCGAAAACAAAATGGCATTCAATTTTAGTTTAAACAATACAAAATGACATTCAGAAAGCTGTCCGCGAAACTCAAAGACAAGTCACTTAACATGCATAAAAGAGGTAATATCATGATATAATTCGTAATCTTCATAAAATTCAAACTGTAAATTGAGAATATGTCAAAGAGACATCGAACCGACTAAAGAGAAGAAAACAGCCAAAGGCCACCAATGTGCCTTCAAAACAGCGAGAAAGTCCCGCACCCGGAAATGAGCTTCAGCTGGTTCCTAAACAAAATACTTTGCTGAACATCTTCCTTCTTTTTTTACACATGCTTTTCTCTCACGTCTACGTTTTCGATGCTTCCAATTCTTATTTCTGCTGAAAAATGGCACACTGTCGCGAATCGTTTGACGTCTCTATGATTTAAGGTAAGTCTAATAGGATGCATACATCCACGTCTTTTCAACTCTAATGGATAGTTGTCTCGTTTGCAATCATAGTATTATTATTACCACATCTTTATATTTATATACGACATTACGCATATAGATTTGATAAGTACTTAAGTGCTACAGTTGCTAGCTTCTACGTCATTTGGTTTCTAGTAAAGAGTTGTTCCATAGGCAATCATGCCACATCTTCTAAATTTCATTTCATATTTATTACTTGAATTTAAACCATTTGTATCTTCCGATTTCCTTTTAACCGGCTCAACAGGGTTTAAAAAGTCATATTATAGATTCATAATCTCAAAATTATAATAAATGTATAAAAGCCTTACATGAAAAAAAAAATGATGAAAATTAAACTCAAAAAAGGCACAAAGCTACACATAAGATATCATGATCAACGTCTTCAATATGACAATAAGAGAAAATCAGGCTCAATTGTATTTAGATCATCCTGCGGTATGTTGCCCATGGTAAGTACGAATTTGATGTTAAAATCTTATTCGATGATATCATTCCCTCTTAAATCGGATAACCACAATTTGCTTTTGTATACCGGGAAATCTCCAACTATGTGTACGTTAATACATATCGTAAACTTGATAGTTATTGAATTTGAATTTGACCTTCTGTTGCAATTGATATATTTATTTCTAATTAAGTGCTTATTATTCTTATTGAGAAGAACCTTTTACGTTTTTCGATTTTTTATTTTTATCATGCAGCATTAATATATTCCCGACGAAAGAGATATGGACAATTATTCATCTGTTGTTAAGATTTATAACAATTTATTCCCTCATCTATCTGTATTTAGTATTCACGATTTACTACTTTGATTCTATAATTCCCTGGTATGATTTGATTTTGAAAGGCAATAAACTTCACATATCACTATGCCTAATGTATTTCAACTGAGAGAATATGTCAACTTCACTGGATCTTAAACATATGATAAAGATATAAATTTTCTTTTATCTACAGGTAGATAAAGCTGTATAAAAGTATGATACATTCTAATAGCAGTGACCATAACACTGCTATGTATTGTAAATCAATCTACAGAGATGTAAAGTTGTATCTAATAATTCTAAGCTATTTCATTTACAGTTCGAATGTATATGATCAACAAACGAGTAAAGATTCAATTTGTTGTATCAAATGCAGGCTACGGGGTTGATTTTAGTTTTTTTGTAGTTTCAATTGACTAAAATTTATTTATTGGTACAATTTTAAGTGTTGCAAGCAAATAATAAAATCTCAAATAATATTTAGACTATCAATTACACTGAAAACACACATGTTTAGATTCCAAATACGCGAAACGAATTTGAACAACCGGGCAAAAGTTTCTTAAATAAAAAAGAAAAACATAATACAACTCATCCGTATGGAATACTAGATAATCCTGAAACTGAAATAAAATCTAAAACATGCCATCACTTGAATCATACCAGTACTAATATAATGGATTCAACCCTCAAGTTAAAACATTATTGATTAAGATGTTGTAAAAGAGACGATTTATGTTTGGGTTGATGGCTTTTTTCACGAGTGATATTTTTATGCAGAAGACATGGTAAATATTTTTTTTGCATTTTCGTTTTTTTTTCTCCATGCTGATGTTTTCTCTCAAAATTTCAGTATGTCATTGATTGAAGAACTACAAGAGACTATAGTTTTTTTTCGCATTTCATCGGCTTTCAACGTTGAGTACTAAATAATAGTAATTCATCGTCTTATTTGTAATAAACAGAGGTCTGGAAAAACAAAAATGATAAATATAAAAGTTATTAACTAAATACAATGGTCTTGTTGCTTAAATACACATACCTTTCATAACGTTGCGATAGTTGTAAAACATTAACTGATGTTTCGTTTTGTCCTGGGTCTTTAATGAAATTTAAACAGATCGTGCGATTACTGATCACATGATAGATAGGAAGATAAGAATGAAGAAAAATAAGTTGAAAGAAAACTTCAATTAATCTAATCGACGCACTTAGGAAGCAGCATATAATTGGTATACTTGGGTATAATTTCTTTTTATTCACCTTACTGTATTTATTATGTTACAGATACATGATGAGTTCTAAAATAAAGTAATTGTAATGTATCAAACTTTATACTGTGGTAACATACCACGCATAACGTTATGTGCATGCTGGTATTTTTACCTTTCATTCTAAGGAATGTGTCGTAATAATAAATGGCGTTATTATTAATTAAATTGAACCTTTATACGAAATGAATATATCTTTGAAAATAAAAAGTACTTTATATTTTTAGCATGTAAATAAATAAAATACTCATATCGAATTTTTATCTTGATTACAATATGTTATTCATTTATTGTACTTAATATATATAGAAAGCAGCTATTATCAAGGCTCCCTTGGTACTCATTCAATACAGCGTGAAAAATCGCAAATTAGTCATTTGCGAAAGCATTATAATCTATTCTGAGCATTAGACAATTAAAATGGCTTTATATGGTCTGGCAATGATATATATATTTGTTGTTCACCTGAAAACTTGATCGGAACACACGTGTCAAGGGAGTCGTTTCCATGAAAAAAGGCGATTTACACCAATCATCTAATGTTTATATTATTTGTTAACTTGTAAATGATATAATCAATAAATTGATTTCAATACATTACAACTATGAAGAAAATCTTTAAAGAATGGCTTATAAGATCTTATAACGAGATTATTGAGATTAACTTTATAATGTCTTAGAACTAAGGCTGTACCAATGTAACTATGACATCTTATCCTGCCAGTTGTTGTATGTCTTTTTTGTAAACATAGTATATATGATTCCGGATTGATATTTGTTACTGTGCAGTATGTCCAATCTGCTACCATGAATTATATCTCATCCGTTTGAGAGTACTCAAAAAAAAATACTCATCATAGATACCAGGACAACAACAACAACAACAACAACAACAACAACAACAACAACAATACTTTATTTTAAGAGGGTTACACAGTTAGCTATATAACTAATCTTCCCTGAGGCCCTCATCATGAAAAATCAAACAAAATGCAAACATATACATTGCATACATTAGTATAAAAAGTCAAGTATGATAATAATGTTTAATACAACTTGATAAAATGTGATGAAAAAAATAAACATGATGACATGATCAGTTTTTTTAATATTATTGATATAGCTAGGTTGATTTCAATAAATGATCTTTTATTTTGTATTTGAAAGAATTAACATTTGTAATATTTCTTAACGGTATTGGCAAATTATTCCACAAGAATGGTCCAGAATACATAAAAGATTTTTTGAACAATTCTGTTTTTGGTTTAGGGAGTATGAGGTTTCCTTGAACAGCATTTCTCAAGGGGTATGGATTTCTGTCTGAAACATAATGAAACTTGTTAGTAAGATACGATGGGGCATCATTTTTAAGGCACTTAAATGTCATCACTAACTTATGATATTTTATTCTCTGTTCAACTGTCATCCAGTTTAAATGTTTGAATAAGGGTGCAGAAGGAGCGAATGGGTCTGTTTCTAGTATTAATCTAGCAGCCCTCTTTTGTAATTTTAATATCCTTTTTAAACCCTCACTGCTACAACTACTCCACACTATACAACAATAATCAATTAGTGGCAAGATATAACCATTATAGAATAATTTTCTGCAGTCTAGATTTAGAAATTTTTTAATCTTTAATAGTAGATATAGTCTAGATGATATTTTTTAGCAGATCACATCAATTTGGTTTGTCCATGTGAGGGAAGGGTCAATTTTAATGCCTAAAAGACTTTCACATGTGGAAGATTGTATCACTTGATTGTTAATAGTTAAACAACTCTCATTGTAATGTGGCATTGCTCTTTGCTTCGTTCCAATAATCATATATTTTGTTTTATTTTTATTGATGAACATATTGTTATCATTGCACCATTCCTCTACACCATGTAAATCTTCTTGTACCTTTGACTGTAGAGTTTGATAACAATTACCAGAAAGATGTAAAGTTGAATCATCGGCATATAAATCAGTGCAACAATTTTGCATATAAATAGGAAGGTCGTTTATGTATAATATAAACAGAAGGGGGCCTAATATGGAGCCTTGGGGACACCATACTTGATATAAAGTTTTTCAGAATGAGCATTACCAATTTGTACTTGTTGAGTTCTTTCATTCAAATATGATTTAAAAAAAAAAAGCAGTATTATCAAATCCATAAATTTCAAGTTTTTTACAGAGAATATCATGATCTACTACATCAAAAGCTTTCTTAAAATCCAACAGGACTGCTAAGTTGATATTACCATCATTCATATCCTGTATCCATTTATCTATGATATTGATAAGGGCAGTTTGGCAAGAGTGTTCTTGTCGAAACCCAGACTGTGCTGGGTGTAAAAGATCTAATCTTTTTAGGTAGTCATACAAATGTTTTGAAACATGCTTTTCTAAAAGTACAGAAATTGGTCTATAATTTGTTGCCATGAATTTTTCACCAGCTTTAAAAACAGGGGTTACTCTTGCATTCTTTAGAACACTGGGTAATGTACTTGTATCTATTATTCTGTTAAAAATGTAAGTTAAAGATGACATTATGAAAGGAGCACTCAATTTTAAAATTTTTGGTCCTATGTTATCAGATCCGGTGGATTTATTAATGTCAAGTTTGATCATCTCATTAAATAGACCATTTATTGTGACTGGTGGAATTGAAAATTTTACTTGTTCTGACTTAGTAAATTTCTTTTGTACAAATTGATTTAATTTTGCATAATCATGAGTTTTGCTCATACATCTGTCAGTCCTCAGGTTTTCAACACAAGATGTAAAAAACTTATTAAAAACATTACAAATGTCCCTGACATTATTAGTTTTAACACCAAGTTCATATGGCTTTTCTTGTAGGGATGGTTTAAGACTTCGAATACATTTCCACAAATCTTTAGAAGCTTTTGAATCTTTTACCATCTTTGAATAAAAATTTCTTTTTGATTCATCGATTACGTGTTTTGTCCTGTTTCGCCAAAATTTGAACTAGGACCACATTCCTAATTTATGGTATTTCTCTCTCATTTTTCTGGCATATGCAATTTCATTATTAAACCATTCAGGTTGTCTGTCTCTTTTTACTCTTTTAGTAACAATTGGTGCATGTTTATCTAGAACTGCATTAAATATGTCATACCACATCTGAATACATGTATTTGGGTGACTTTCATGTTCAATTTTATCAAAAGGTGCAATAGCTAAGTCACTTAGAAAATTTGTCTCATTGAATTTTTTAAAATTTCTGTAAGAAATGGTAGTATGTATATCTTTTTTGATATAAGAGGAATGTTTTTCTTTTCTAGTTAAACAAACTGGATAATGATCACTTATTGAAAATTTAGCAACATGTGATTCTAGTATCAAATCTTTATTGGTGACATAAACATGATCAATTAGTGTACTAGAATCAGGTGTAACTCTTGTTGCCTCTTGAATTATCTGGTTGAGATTGTAGGTTTCTAATAAACTTAGCCATTTTTGTGGTTGTTTATTAGGTTTTAAAAAATCTATTTTAAAATCACCAACTAAAATAATATCTGAATTATGATTGATGGCAGTTGTAATTTCTTTTTCAAATTCATCAATCCAATTAATTACTGAACTAGGAGGTCTGTATACTGAACATAATAAAAATGATTTTTTGTGAACTGGTTTAATTTCAGACCACATTGTTTCAATGTCACTTATTTCAAATTCAGCTTTTCTATTAAATGTTACTTTTTCTGAAAAATAAGTAACCAAACCACCTCCACCTCGTGATAGTCTATCTTTTCTGTTTAAAATGAACCCAGGAATTTGTATAAAATTATCCTGGGTGTTACTGTCCAAAAATGTTTCACAACAACAGTATATATCTGGAGGATTTTCAGAGAACATTAAATTGTATTTGATTTCATCCAGCTTGTGTTCAAGTCTGTTTACATTATGTGAACATATTTTTATACCCTTTGTTAAAGAAAAGTCATAAACATTATCCTTTCCTTCAGATGTTTCTTGTAAATTAGGTAATAAATAACAATTATTATTTAGTAAGGAAAATAAACATGCTGTCACTAATACACTTAATCCAATTGAAAAACAAAGCTTAAAATCAACAGGTGATAAGGCCTCAGGGGGATTGCATAAAACATTTGTATCAGTACATTGCAAATTAATTACCTCATCATTAGATTCATTAGTACCATTATCAGATTCTGTAACAGCTACAGAAAGATTGTCATTCATTGTAAAATTTCCAGCATTAGTCATACTGGTGATTGCATTTATTTTGTTCAAATCACTTATACTAGTTTTAGAAAATTTGACAATAGATTTGTCCATTCTATTTGAAGAATGTTTAAGTTTGGTGTTTTTTTTTTTTTCACTTTTCTTAAAGAGATAATTTAGACTCCTGTCTGTAGGGCAGATACATGTGTAATTATTACATTCTTGACAAATTTGATTTAAAACATCAAAGTAGTTTGTGCGAGTTTTTTCATTTTTAGAAATAAATTTTAAAGATGAAATGGCTATATCTTCTTTGCCAATTTTTTAACTCCAATACAGATCACAAAATTTCTCCTTATGACCAAATGATTTACAGGAGAAACAAGACACAGGTTACATTTACGCCAGACGCGCGTTTCGTCTACAAAAGACTCAACAGTGACTCTCGAATCAAAAAGTGTTTAAAAGGCCAAATAAAGTACAAAGTTGAAGAGCATTGGATACCAAAAATTCCTAAAAGTTTTGCCAAATACAGCTAAGGTAATCTATTCCTGAGGTAGAAAAGCCTTAGTATTTAAAACATCAAAGTTTTCTTAACAGTTGATTTATTATTACGAACATATCAATGATAACTCAAGTCAGCTTACTGAGCTGGTGATAACCTCGGGGAAATAAATATCCACCAGCAGTGGCATCGACCCAGTGGTTGAGTATAGTACAACACGATTGAGTATAGTACAACACGATTGAGTATAGTACAACATGTGCCAACCGATTTGTGATTATTCTATTCGATTGCAAATTTTGAAGAACATTGGGTTTGTTTCCTCTCAAAAGATTATTGACTCTTGAAAAGCGGTATACAAAAATTGCCTTTATTTGTAGAATTAACGATTTCATAGACTTGTTTTGTTCAATACCTAAATGTATACAAGACGGTTGAGAAATCATTATTAATATCTAATTATGATCTATGTTTAACTTGAAATTCCAAAATTCTTGCCATTTTGTCGGACATAGTTGGTTCTAAGTACCCTATCACCTAGTTTGCATGAGATGGTGTAACCTGGTTGCTAATTGCATTTCCTAATATTTGACGATACCTTGTTCTATCAAAAGAAAATATACTTTCTTTTAACAGTCTTTACTGCTTCTAATATAATGTTTGTTGTGAGTCATTGCTTTGATTTCTACTATCCATTTTCATATTTTTTATAGATGCAACACATAATGAATGCTAGCAAAGTGACTCGTAACATATAAATTAGTTAGCTATCCATTAGTCATTTGCTGAAGATGTATGATCAAGGAACGTCATCATGTTTCTACAATCACTTGTCAAAGTTGACATGAATATCAATTATGTGATCATTTTTATAAATTTCCTGATACAAAACTTTAAATTTTTTGAAAGACTAAGGATTTTCTTGTCCCAGGAATAGATTACCTTAGCCGTATTTGGCACAACTTTTTGGAATTTTGATCCTCTATGCTCTTCAACTTTGTATTGTTTGGCTTTATAACTATTTTGATTTGAGCGTCACTGATGAGTCTTATGTAGACGAAACGCGCGTCTTGCGTACTAAATTATAATCCTGGTACTTTTGATAATTGTATTTTATAATAGGCTTTCATATTTAAGAAGCTTGTTTAAGATATAGCTTCGTCTTTGTTGGGCTAATAATGATCCATTTTATTCTTCGTGGAATTTAGATAAGTATGGGCTTTAGGTTTGTCATTTTATAAAGGACTTTTTTTTAAATATCCCTTGGAGTTTGGTATTGTTGTTATTTTAATCTTCGCTTCTCCTTTTACTTATATCATTTAATGTATTTATGATAGTAAAATTAATGTTTTCTTATAATTTTACAGTAACAAAAATAATTAATTTCGTTCTTATAATTGGATCCAAATATATGTTGATGGGTATTTGAAAGAAAAAGAAGGCAATAATGTAAATGTAAACTTATGATTGATGAATATGACCCATACTTTAAATAGTCCAAGAGAGAAAGCAAATTACCGGTCGTGTTGGTTGTGATGTTGATGATGATTAAAATTCCGGAATTTGTATTCAGTAATTCAAAAACAAGGACAAAAAAGCAAATGTCATAGTTTTGACTATGGAACTATTTAATCCGTGCCTGGAAATTTAGAAATGATCGATGTAAACTTGTCGCTCTTTTAAATTAATTTATTCTAAAAGGTTACCTATTCAACACTGTAATAAGATCATTGAATATTGTTTTTATTGGTATAAATATTGATTTTGTTATCAGTAAATTAAAAGCCAACTTAATATTACTAATTTGTTATATATGTTCCGGACCAAATGAGTATTTATACGCATATGGTCGGATCATATGAGTATAATACTCGTTTGGTTATTAACGGGCCAGACCATATGGGGATTTAGACCATATAGGTATTTTTATTTTAATTATATTATAAAAGTTTCAATAATACATAAACTTTATCTAAAAAAAGAATGATGGTTACATGACAATGTATTATTTTTATAATTCAAATACTACTTAAAAATTAAACATTGATGCCATAGTTCGTTTTTATCGCTAATTACATTCTTGCATGTAGGCTTGGGGTGACATTTACTTCCACATGGTATCATAGATTTTTTACATTTGCAAGTCTTGCGTTTGCAAGTCTTGCATGGTTGTGCACAGTCATTTTCATTTACACCTTTTGTTTGCGAGTGAAAAGCTAGCCTTTTTATAGCTGCGTACAGTGATACCGAGGTATTGGGCCATTCCGATATTTCTAGTAGGTGAAATTCTACGGTGTTTTAAGAAGCTCTAGATCTCAAATATCGTAACATGATTGTAATACACCATATTCACAAGACAACTTAAATAAACTATGCTAGTTTCTAGTGACTTCTTGTGTGGCAGTTCATTAAGAAATTTTTGGAATTTATATATTTGAGTCGATATATTGCCATTCACTCGTAAAAACAAATCGGTAATGACCATCAGTAATGACCATTGGTATAAAATGTGTTTATAATGGTTTTGACAAGTAAGTAAATAGTTAAATTAACTATGTGAAACTTCTAATTTTTATTTAACTAATCTTTTAATTATAATATAATTATAAAATAACCTATATGATAGCGTCTTTTTTAAGAAGTATTAAAAGTAAACTGTAACATATTGTTAATAACCCCGACCATACGCGTATGGTCCAAATACTCATATGGTCCGGAACATATACATATATATATATTCATGGATCTACAATCTGTCGATACCTGCAACTTGGCATTGCACACGGTCATGGTTTTCCTCTGGCTGTTTATGACGTCTTTACACTAAATTCATTGGATGTTGGATGTGTACGGATTGATAGTTTAGTCTTAGATGCATGATTTTTTTATTAGTTGTTGGTGGCTTTGAACTAGCTGTCAGATAACTCCGAGTACTCTCAGATCTGTTCATTGTGTCTTTTTGTGTCGGGATGTATAAGTACCCGGCCACGTCCACTTGTTTTTGTCCCTCTGATGAGTTAAGCCCTTTTCAACTGATTTTTAAATTTCGTTCTTATGTTGTACTGTTATACCCCTGTCCCAGGTTAGGGAGAGGGTTGGGATCCCGCTAACATGTTTCAACCCGCCACATTATTTATGTATGTGCCTGTCCCAAGTCAGGAGCCTTTTATTCAGTGGTTGTTTATCGTTTGTTTATGTGTTACATATTTGTTTTTCGTTAATTGTTTTACATAAATAAGGCTGTTAGTTTTCTCGTTTGAATTGTTTTACATTGTCTTATTGGAGCCTTATATCTGACTATGCGGTATGGGCTTTGCTCATTATTGAAGGCCGTACGGTGACCTATAGTTGTTAATGTCTGTTTCATTTTGGTCTTGTGTAAATAGTTGTCTCATTGGCAATCATACCACATCTTCTTTTTTACATTTGACATAAATGCTTCGTAAATTAAGGGCTAAAGATAATAGAGGGACATTTAAACTCATAGATTAGAAATAAAATGACAACGCCATGGCGAAAAAAAGAAAAAAGATAAAAAGACAGATAATAGTACACAAAACACAACATAGAAAACTAAAACTAAATTATGACCACTTCAGGGTGACGCTTACTAAGGTTGTTGAACAATGAAAAAAAACTATTTTGTGAGCAGCATTCGGAAATCAAACAGATCGTATTATGAAACACAATTATACTTACAATAAGTATGAAACTGTGGAATATAGACAGCTTCGGTTTTAAAGTTTGTGTACAGTTGTATACCATGTATGTATGGGTAACAGAACATAATTTGTGGTCGGGGGAATGAGACAATATTTTTTTCCCCTATCACTTAGTCGGAAAAAGCTAATCTCAAAATAACGTTCTGTAATGTTTACCGTTAATTAGTGTTACATTTAAATTTTTGTTATTATAAAACCAGATCTGTATGTTTTAATCTTCGGATTTTCACGTAAAATAGTTGCCATATAAGCGGAAGGTTCGGCTAGTCAGAAAACCAGTTAAATCCACATATGTTTTCAAAATGACATGTACCATGTCAGGAATATGGCAGTTTTTATCAAATAGTTTTCTATGTATGATCATTTTTAGCAGTTCAGTGTTTCTGTTATTCGTTTGTTTTCCTCTTATAGGTGACACGGATTTGGTTTTCTTCACTTTATTGCTTTATGACTATTGGACAGCGGTATACGTCTGTTGCCTTCATTTACCATCATGATGTATATGACCCGATTCAAGGTTGTGCTCTCACGCCACTGACTAAATCGTCAGCATTTTTTTCTTCAGTTTAAAACATCGTCAATTCATGAAATAAGAAATAATTGTAATGACAAAGTCAGATTTTTGGATTACATAGTCTTACAGGAAATTATATCTATGCTACTAGTGTAGACTTAGGAAGAAAATGAATTCTGTAATTAAAAAGAATACTTATTCTGTTCGGCTTTTCAGTGTGATCACGCAATCATATTTCCATTTTTGTCTTCCTAATAAATGCTTACGTCAATACAAAAGACAATGAATTGAAAATTATAAAAGACAACAGTCCCAAATGATTTCTACATTATAAGTCAATGTAATCATCATGATATTTTTCCGTGTCGTTATTTTCAATGATATTAAAAAAATAGGAGGCAGATACCAAGGGGACATTCAAAAATAGTATGTCGAAGAGAAACTGACATCAAATGAGAGGCTAATAAAAGACAAACAAATCCACAAACACTTCATATAACATTAAAGATTGATAGACAAACCAACCCAGCCAAACACTAGGGGTGATCTTAGGTGCTATATACGGAAAGGTAAGCATATCTTATAATGCCATCAAAGTGCGAGGTTTGGCATGCCACAAAACCAGGTTCAACCCATCATTTTTTTTCTTTAAAAATGTCCTGTACCAAGTCAGGAAAATGGCCATTGTTATATCATAGTTCCTTTTATGTGTGTTTAACATTTTTACGTTGTGTTTCCGTTGTGTCGTTTGTTTTCTCCTATATTTAGTGTGAATTCCCATTACTATAAGACGTGTCACGGTACTTGTCTATCTCAAATTCATGTATTTGGTTTTGATTTTATATTGGTTATTGTCATCGGATTTTGTCTAATGCTTAGTCCGTTGCTGTGTGTGTTACATTTTAATGTTGTGTCGTTGTTCTCCTCTAATATTAAATGCGTTTCCCTCAGTTTTAGTTTGTTACCCCGATTTTGTTTTTTGTCCATAGATTTATGAGTTTTGAACAGCGGTATACTACTGTTGCCTTTATTTATAACACTAATGCCATCCGTCATTTTGCTCATGATTTATATATATATATATATAAATTCGGTGATGTCACAACGAGGCAAAGAGGACGCCATTTTGTTTTCGAATAATATAATATAATTGAAATATATCATTGATTATAAGTGACATAGATACTCTATTATATATTTAGGGATTCTCTGGTGCAATAAACTGTTCCGGTTACAGAATGTTTGCAGTAAAGATCATTCGTCATCCTTCAGCTGCTATAGTTATACTTCTTTTCTATATCTTTTTTTTCAATCTTTCTTTTCTATCCTTCGTAAGTCAAGTATTATATCAATCAACCAATACATTAATTAAAATCTTGCCATGATGTCCTTATATTGCAAGCTATCATGTATGACAACTTAGGCTAATTGTGTCAGTTTCTGTTTTGGTATCTTCTGTTCAAACACTGATACGCTGTGTACAAAGGTAATATTTGTGGCAATTACTTTGATTGCAATTTTTGTGCCCTAAGGTTTATTTAGAAGCCAGTCAGTCAGAACCCGACATTTCATTAGTTCGAATGACTTATATAGATGAAAGTTTGATAATTTAATCTGTGAGCGAAGGTCAGACAATTTGTTTGTTTAGACATGGATGTAATAATCAGTGTCCGGTGAGGATATGATCAGAAGATTAATATATATTGTACAATTAATCAGAAAATTACAACACATCAAATGGTTTCGAATTAAATCATGTGTCTTCATAGAAGAGAGCAACTATTAAAGGAGATCTAGAATAGAACTATAAAACCATTTTAAGTTGAGATTTTTACATTATTGATTTTATTTAATGTTTAAAAAAATACACGTACCGCTCCCCACTACAAAAAACAAGAATTGAAAAGAGTGCAAAGGTTAGGGTAAAATACATGTAGTATTGAATCTCAATTTTATACAAGACCTCAAAGTCAATAACGTTTTTGTTTTTTTAACTGCATACGTCAATAAAACAGCAAGCATCTGATGTTGAAACGATTGTTAATCAAAATTCATTTCATTGAGTTTTATTCGATTTCAAATTAATATAATTTTAGAAAAATATGATATATAGTGTTGCTTTTGAAAAAGAAGGAATTCTAGGTACATCAGATTAAATTGACCTGAAGCAGAAGAAATCTTCATTTATTAATAATATATCTTTTTTTTTGTTATCACAAAACTATCTTATTGCTCTTTGATTTCATTAGTTGAAATGTTCAAATTATTTACATCTCTTTAAACTTTTAATAACGACAACCAGATTAAAATTTGATTTGAGCTAAAATCAAATTAGAATATTACAATGAGGGGCAACTTTTGTTATATCACTCGATGGTTTGGATATGTTCTAAATTGATCAGACAATACTTGGTAATGTTTAATGAAAATTTAAAACGCACGGCTACGCCTCGGGCTTAAAGAATTCATTAAACATGAAGTATTATCTGTACTCAATTTCAGCTCATAAATGTGGTAACAGGATATGAACGTATGCTTCAATTGCATCGTGCCAACATTTCCTAGCATAGAGTACGTGGCTAATTATGCTATATGAAAAAAAAATTCCATTCGACTAGTGATATATAGACTTGTAGCATACAGTACATGCTGTATTGTGGCATGCACATCAAATTCTTTTTATCAGTTGTTTGTCTATATAGTCTTTAGTATATTAGAGTACTGTAACTGCAGAAATTATGAAGTGCATTTATTACTACGATGATTGAACTAAGGACACAGATGCCAGATTAATTTTAGCGCTTTCATAAAAGAGGTACGAAAGATACCACAGGGACAGTCAACTGCTACATAGATATGATGCAACCGGCATTCATCATGTGCGTTTTATTACCAAACATATCCCGTATAATTGTTTCGCAATAATCCTGTATCTTCAATACTACCATATAACTTTTTACAAGACAAATCTAGCAATCATTAGAATGCTAATAATAATGGCAAGTACCTATCTCTGAGTTGATTACCGTTAGATTTCTCCAGAAATACACATTACCAGATAATACGTCTTTTGTCATTGCAAATGGTAATAACTATAGCATGTATCTGTTGTTTTCATAAATTTATGCTTGTCTATCTATGGATAAACCTCAAGAACATATAGCTAGTAATTAGCAATGATGTTTTCACGAACCATCTGGTCTTATTAGTAATTAATCATCTTTTTTATGTATACAGATATTTGATTCCTTTTAAGGCCACAACTTAAGCTTAAGTAACAATGAAAAGGAATTATTAGTATAAGATGCAGAATAGGGTATTCAATATTTATCTCTCGCTGTTTGAAATCAATTTAAACTCTCTCTTTCTTTATCTCTCACTTAGATTATTTTTACAGATAAATTAAAATGCTATCATACTAATCTATAGTAAAAGAACACAAATAAATTGATTATTTGCACTAAGATAACACAACGGCTAATGTAGCAATCAAAACCCGGAAGGTAATCGCATCGCTAATTAGTATCGTAAATCTTTAATTCAAAATACATTTTTCATAATTAAATGTTTTTCCTGCTAGAAAAAGCTGAAAGGTTGAATATTAAGCCAATTGGCAGACAGCTGAATATGGTACTTGTGTTTATTTTAACTATTTTAACTGTTATTGAGTACGAAAGATTTGTTCTAATTTTCTACATAAAAAAATGGTTGTTGATGAATATGTGTTATTTATCTTTATTCAACGTGTTAAATTAGTGTTTCATTTATTTCTTGTCATTTGTTAATACTCTCTTCGAACAATTATACTACAAAAACATTTGCACTAAAATCATTATTTCCTTGAGTATCTTAATGTGGATTCTGTACTGGAAAGTACATAAGGCGTTAACACAAGTTACTTATATCAATTTGACACAAAGCCAATGAACAACGGTGTCGTCAATGATTGTCAGCTCTATTTGTTAAAAGCAAAAATGCTATGCTACTCAACAGCTGGTAATTGTTATTTAAAGGTGAATTCTACATTTTTTACTCAAATGTTCAAAAGCAACTTTCTTGGTGTCATGTTTGGTAATGTCGTGTTTCTTGAATGTTTTTCTTGTTGTATTTACATGTAGGGAAAACGTCTCGTGTTATGCCTTTGTAATAAACACGGGCATATATACATTTTGCTTTTAGATAGCCGAATATTAGCTGCATCCGCCGATATCACTGCATGATCACCATTACATAATTTTCTAGCACATTATTGTAGCCTTCCTCTTTATACAACTGAAATGTTTTGGTAGGATTGCAAATGAGATACATCTGTACCAAGGACCGAATAACGTAAACAAAAAAAATAGTAAAACAAAGTCCGGAGGTTTGGCTAACCATAAAATCAACTCATCATTTTTTCTTGAAATATCCTGTACTAAGTCAGGAATATGGCAGTTGTTATCTAATGATTCGTTTATATGTATGTTGCCTTGTTGTCGGTTTTTATTGCATTTGTTTCGTTGATTTTCTCATTTAGTTCATGTGCTTGCCTTGGTTTGAGTTGTAGCCCGGATTTGTTTTCTCTCGATCGATTTATGACTTTTGAACAGCGGTATACTACTGTTGATTTTATATATATATATAATTTTGGATAGGATCGAAGCAAATATTGCCTAATCAGATTATCTAAATTGAGTTAAAGTCCACCAATACTCTTAAACTAGGACTGTTGATAGTGTGTTCTTATATAAATGTCAATATGGGAGCCATAGTAGCTTTTCTGATATGTCATTAATACCAGTAAATAAACGTCTCCTTTTAGCACGACACAGTTTTATCCTTTCAACTTCTTACTTCATAGGAATAACAGAAACGCTGTAATTGATTTCGTCTGACTTTCGGTATCATTCAATTTTAATTGCTGAGCTTTTGGCAACATAAAAGTGTTGTCTTCACAAATACAGACTTAAAGACAATTTAAGTCACTGTAGGTTAGGAATTAGTAATTTATTGTACATGCGGTAATGGATTTAATTGAAATGTGGACTACAGTATGTTATTAAAATAATTCTTTCAACATCAAATGACATGTAAAATGCCCACATTCAACGGAAACCGAATCAGCATACTTTGCAGATTCTAGGTATTAAGACACAGTATATGAACGTGACTCTGATGATAATAATAGATACTGGTAACTTTTAGATATGAGGGTGCTATTCAGAAGGAAGATGTAAAATATGCAGAGCACTCATTACAAAAACAATACAAACACGCATTAAACCTCTCCTTCAGACTGGAGAATGATTTATTGTCTCAAAAAATAGTGGACTGTAATATAATAGAATAAATATAACAAATAAAATGATAAGTAAATAAGCAAATAGATAAATAGTACTAAAGGAGGGTTTCGATATATATAGAGTCCACCATTGTTCTATCTTTGAACTCGATCCGTCACTTTGAACAAGGAAAAAAGTATCCAAAATATGATTATTCTGAATAAGCTACTGCCTTTGTGAATAATCTATTATCTTGCCTCCTATACATTTCTAGGAATATGATTGGTCTAAAGCATCCTCGTGAAGACCGTGTATATTTGATATTAGGTTAGTAGGGAGGCGTAGCTTATTTTATACACGGTTAGTAGTGTCGTTACGTCCCTTTATATTCAATATTAGGTAAAATGGAAGAGGGGCTTATTTCTTGCACGGTTAGTAGTGGTGTTACTTCTCTTTATAATAAACAAAACAGTACTGAGAAAAATCTAAAAGGTTTCAACAACGAAGAAATTGATGATTAAGATGGAAATAAATTCATAGAAAACATTCAAACCTAACAAGTTGTTATTGTTGGCGTCTGTTTTTTTTTTGTAGGATCAATGGAAGAAGCTAGTTTATTAATGCTAACAGCATCGCAGACTTGCTCATTTAAATAGGTCACTAGTCTAAATTTCTGATGTTAGGATAGTCGGTAAGATAAATTCGTTACATTTGTGTGCTAGTGACGTAATACGGTATAAATGGGGTCAGTAAATTCCACATGGGGATTCGAGCTTCGTTCTCACCCCATCATATGGAATTTACTGACCCCATATATACCGTATTAGGTCACTAGCACACTATGTAACTAATAATATCAAGATGTTATATCCATCGATTAACATGTTTTTATGATGTTTTCGTCATATTAATATCGATATGAAAAAAATACAGAATAGAGAAAGTAGTAGGGATAAACCCAAGACATGAGTTTAAGTAAAAACGCGGATATAAAATATAATGTGACATTTGGATTGGCAAATAATAAATTTTTTAACTTTTGAACAATCAAAATATAACTCAATATGATTGTGTAGTTTGATATAAGAAAGAAACTATAGGGTCCATGCTTCAACTAACTTTATTCCTCTAAGTAAAAAGAGGTAGTACTACTTTCACTTTACTTCCAATATCAGCGGTAAAGAAATACATTTATAGGTTCCTGTTAGGCTTGAAGTTATTATATTTAATGAGTCTTTTGTAGACGAAACGCGTGTCTGGCGTATATATAAAATTTGGTCCTGGTATCTATGATGAGTTTATTTACTCGTAAGGGCCTCTTGTTTCTGATTTGTTTTCTGTCATCGTTATTTACAAAGATGAGATATGTTCATTTCCAGTTTGCTAATGATTATTTCATTATCAATAATTGTAGATTTCCGACAGAAACACGACTATCAATTTCAATTAAACCTCATTCTGCGTTGACACAAGTTAACCATTATTGAATTTAGCGTTATTGGTAGTCCGTCAAATTAAACGATTATCACAACAACATCACAACAACAATCCAAACAATCTCTACGTTAATAAATTACATTAATAGCGTGTTCGTATATGCATAGTCGTGTTCTTTTCTATTTTCAATTACCACTTTAATGTTGCACTTGCTTTGGTTGCTTTGTAAACAACACGATTTATTGACGGTTTAAATCCTGTATATGCTTATATCATTCTTACTCTCGCAGCTATAATTACATTGCATGAAGCACTTGAGATAGAGACAATTGAACATTGAGTCTACAGTTATAGTAAACTTTCATGATTAGTTTATCGGGGAAAATTATTTCAAGCAAAACGATGTTAACTTCAATCTGTCGATGTTATCTATTTCCTCTTTGTTAAACGCAAGTTATCGGGAAGAGTTTCTTGCAAGTATTATACTGTTAATGCTACTTTTTAGTCGTTTTCATCCACTAATTTGTCTGGAAAATGTCCTTAAGTCATCACCATATAAACATGGTGTACTTCTTATAACTAGTACAAACTATCTATATGACCACTTATTTCCCCCATACAAAAAAGTATATTAAATATATATATTTAGTGTTCATTTGAATAAACTCATTCTAAATGGTTACCAATTTATCTATATACATACATATAGGTTTATATATCCCTTCTTATTCAAACTAACTGGTCTAGTGGTCATTATAATGTAGTTATAGAATCCTTAAAGATGTCTAGTAGGTAGAAAATTACGGCAATCAGACAAATTTTAACCGACAATTGTCCATGAAAACACTTCGAATGCATCATATGATAGACAATGTATGTGATAACCTGGCACTTAACTTAAGACCAATATACTACATTAGCCGAACATTTAAAACAATAACAGAATTATGTAAGAACATCATCAATGACTTGAGGGCAATTTACACAGGCGATAACATTTACATATTACCAATTGTAATTATGTACTTTTGTCCTGAAAAGACGTTTTTTGTTGTTGACTGGTTTTGAATAACACACACGAAATGGGAGCGGTGGCTTGTATGTGTTTGAAAATGCAGCTTTGCACGAAAACGTAAAATACCGAACTCCAATAAAAATTCAAAACAAAAAGTCCCTTTTTTGAAATGACAAATTCATAAGCTGAAACAAATCAAATGAGTAGAAAACAACTATCATATTTCTGACTTCCTACATGCATTTCCTCATGTATAAAATGTTGGATCCAACATGTTTTTTTTGCATAGCTAAACCTCTCACTTTTATGAAAGTCACGTTAACTCATTTTATATTGACAATGAGTGAACAAAATAAACAGACTAAACATGTAAAAATATCAAAAATATGGGTACAGCAGTCAAGATTGTGTTATAACGTAAATCACTACATAAAAAAAACAGATATGTCAACAAAGAAAACCATATAGACAAACCACATAATCAAAAATGAAAGACGGGAAAATAAAAAAATGACTATAGCACAATAACACAACTGCGGGATGTACATTGTATAAGGCACAATAACACAACTGCGGGATGTACATTGTATAAGGCACAATAACACAACTGCGGGATGTACATTGTATAAGGTACAATAACACAACTGCGGGATGTACATTGTATAAGGCACAATAACACAACTGCGGGATGTACATTGTATAAGGTACAATAACACAACTGTGGGATGTACATTGTATAAGGCACAATAACACAACTGCGGGATGTACATTGTATAAGGCACAATAACACAACTGCGGGATGTACATTGTATAAGGTACAATAACACAAATGCGGGATGTACATTGTATAAGGCACAATAACACAACTGCGGGATGTACATTGTATAAGGCACAATAACACAACTGCGGAATGTACATTGTATAAGGCACAATAACACAACTGCGGGATGTACATTGTATAAGGTACCAAACAAAGACAAAAGGATATTAGATCTACCAAAAACGGACTAAACGGTAAAGGTTAATAATTTACATAGACAAAAGGATATTAGATCTACCAAAACCGGGCTGAACAGTAAAGGCTAATAATTTACATAGACAAATAAAAGAACACTATAACACGCAATATTGATGATAAACAACCTCAGAACCTAAATCTATACTTCATGACCAGCATGCATTATTTGTGAAGTTGACATGGAATATATATCAACAAGGTCTTGGTATCTTTCGATGAACATTTTGAGAAAAAATACTAGCCGTTTTGTGACGTTACCCTGGTTCATCAATTCTCTGCTCCGGCATCGATTGGCAAATGCATATCCCATATCCAAGTTATATTGCTGCTAAGGTGGCCGGAATTGATAGTTTCAAAATCAAAATCCTCTTGTTTGTCATAGATTCTAGAACTGAGATGATCACAAATGTCGAGTTCGAGGTATAAGTCTACAAATGAGGCGGAGAAAGGCGTGTCTGTTTTTATTTATATTTCTAGTTTTGGAGGATATATCAATAAAACCCAATCAAGAGAGTTTGGATTGTCAATGGGGAGATCATCATCAATAATTTGAAATTTGAAATTAAATAATCTGGCTTCTTTGATCTTCCTGTTTCTGGCAAGTGTCTAAAGGCACTCTGACTCAAATGGAAATAAGAAGTGTAGCATGTTTTACCTTTTTTTTTTGTGAACAATCAACAACATCTGGTGTGTGGTTCTGCTAGCAATACATTTAAAGCGTATTCTCCCATTTTTATATCGTAAAACATTGTGGATAATATACTAGTCACTAAAAAAAACGATACACAAGTGTGTACTTCAATTTATCAAAAAATGTAATAAAAAGGAAAAACTGTTGAATTATCAAATACATATGGTTAAAAGCATCTGACCAAATTGGATACCAAACCAAGTTTTAACTCAAATTAGGACGAAATCAATCAACGATACTGATGTTTATAAAATGTTTGTAGAAACTACGTATTTCATTATAAGCATTTAATTGCAATGTTTGTTGTACCACATCGGCTGTCAAGGGTAAAAGAGACATAACAGAAATCCGGTATTTTCTCGAAAACTATTGGAGTTCAAAGGCAGTAATGAAGTCAACGATATGTCTCTTTAAACAAAGTCTTGTTTCATCTGTAATATTAATCAATTCACAAATACATTTCGACTAATAGTATCAACATAGTTTTCTCAAGTATGACTGAAAACTGATCATAAAATTCCATTTCAAAGACTTTTTATAACGCCAATAATGATAGTGAAGTCAACAAAGATGATTATTAACAAAGTTCACACATGATTTTTTATTCATCATTATGTTCATATATATTGCTTCTTATATGACAAGAAAATGTTTCTTTCATGAAACGCAAAGGTCGATGTATTGTCAAAAAAAGTCAATATGTAAAAGATTTAAATTAAATTTGCTTCTTCTTAACTAAATGTTAGTTTATTATGTACAATCTGGGCTTAAAACCAGTAATTTCGAGACTATTTGGTCAGCCTGGAGAAGCTTAACATTCTAATATAATTAGTTATAATTAAAGATACAAACTATCAAAGTGGGCAATAATTCAAAGGAGAAAACCAACGGCCAAGTTTAAAATACAACTTTTCAATAAACGAAAAATAATCGGATGATAGTAATCAAACACATTCATTGGACAACAGGTTCATGATTTGAGACAGGCACATGAGGAACAGTAATTTATGCTGGCTTAATGTTTTTAAGTTGTCTGCATTTACAGTTTATGGTGGAAGCGTTTTACGGTTTTATTTACAAATTGAGAGCAACAACATTCATCAAAATAAGAAGTATAGATGAATATGCAAATCAATCTAAACAAAATAAAAAAAGAATAGTTTCTACTCCAATGTTAGAAACAGTATTGTACAGGGGGTTTATCAATGGACTTTTTTTGTGCGTTCTCTTTAAAGGGCACTAGCTACGAGATGGATAAAAAATCTAAAGTTTGATTTTTTTGTTCAATCAATAATGAAAGTGAAATAGTGAAATAACAATTGGCTTTTTGCAGCCAAAAAAGTTCAATTTTGTCAAATTACCCTAAGAAGCATTGACAATTAGTTATTTACTTGCAAGTGAATGAGTCGACCTCTTTAAATCCGTATTCATGTGAACTTCAATTTAACCCCTAGCTATTACTCAATTTATTTCACTTGACTGGGCGGAGTTTATCCAGTTCGCTCATAATAAACCTGTCGATCTATAGCTAGGTGTTTTAGGATACACTCATCAATGCATTGTCCAGTCATTCTTTTGTAAATTCCTTTGAGGTCACTGATAGGTGATTAGAAATCAGTAATATCTATAACGGCAATCATCGTAATCACACAATTTTTCAAATCGACTGTCCTCATGCAAATTAAAACGTAAGCTCCGCCCGATCAGTTGAAATAACATTGGTAATAGAGATTGACAACGCATGCATTGTACGTGTACTGGTTATTTAAAGAAAAGGAATGTCAACAATGAAAGTGAAACTTCGGTAAAACATTTGATTACTAATTCGATGCACATAAAATCATTCTTTAAAACTATTGAGAAACAAATTTTTTTAATCTATAAAATAAAATCAAATAGACCTATAAAAATCCAATTGCACGTGTTGGTTTAATCTATGCATATCTTTATTTATGTTTACATGGCTTATATGGTCATCTGAGGTCAAATCGATAGTTAATTAGATGGCGTCTGGACTGAAATACACACGAAACGATCCTTTATATTATCTACCCCATGCTCTGTAAACTGTTTATTTTAGACTTTTGATAGTTTGGATAAATGTTGTTATGAATCAAATATGAGAATTTGAGTCAAATCGGTGAAAATGAATTTGACAGCTACCTTTAATATAAATTTCAAACTAGAACAGACTTGTAACATTTGAGTTATAACCTTTTAGACTTTTAGTGTTGTATTGTAATTGACTTAATAATTTTTATATTGTGCTTTATTGGTTCTATTGAAACCTACTATTTACAATTTCTATCGGTAACATGGGCTTTGATAATTTCACTTTTCCATAAAAAGGGGAATTAAATAATTGGTAGAAAATGGGCATTAATCATTAAACTGTAAAATTTAAGCTTATATGTCTGAGATTAAGATCTTGCGGTTAATAGGTTCTACTTTGGAGCTAAAATTCGCTAAATGTCCTGTCAATGCGCTAAAATATCTACATTTTGACATTTATGGTCTCGTGTTTAATGAAAATTAGTTTCTTTGTAATTTCTTTCGAATACACCGTTTTTTTTTTGGTAAGTCATTTATTCTAGCAATTAAATGCAAACAGAAATCTGTAGCCAATTACTTGGGTTTTCAAAATGTATTTATAAATAAAAATTGTATTTTTTGTTTGTTTCTATGGATATTCGTTTCTTACGTAATATTAAAATTGTATAGTAAGTATATCATCGCTGATAATTTAGTTATACACAAGGGTTTATGAGCAAAGTTCTTACATGTAAACAACTGATATTAACCCTCCTGTATCACATTAGATAAATAATGAAATATCACAAAAAAATTGCAACTTGCAGACGCACGATTTTAATTTGTAGAGGGAAACGTTTTGATAAAAAGATAAGATTTTCGAGATCATTGTAAAACTATGTTTATGGCACATGAGGATCAGGATAGTCATTAGATGCTACAAATTGTAAGAACAAGACTCAAAGGAGATCAAACTTTGAGTTGTATGACAGCTGATAGTACATTGATATAACTAAAGATTAAATAAAATGGCCATACATTATATTTGAAGATAGTGAAGATATACATGTAATGCCTGTATATTTCTCTTTTCTTTAAACTTATAATTGATTGAAATTGCATGCAAATATATTAAAGCAATAATATATATTAATATTAATGTGCACTTTTAATTAAGTGAATTAGTACAAGGTTGATATCAATACGCGTTAAAGTGATTCTGCACATGCTTAATACCTAACAGAACTCATTAATGTCATCTTAATTTGAAATATCTTAAAAAACTCAGAAGATGTGATATGCTTGCCGACGAGAAAACTCTCAATGAGAGTCCAATTGAAAGAGAACTTAACAATTACAACATGTCACCGTACGACCTTGAATACATTTATGAATGGAGAAACCATACCTATGCTATTATTCGAGCTTCCTTTGCAATAGAGACACAGCATTCAACGTGAATCGATTAACCAATTATGCAAACTGTTGAATCGATGAATTTTTTTTACGGATAAAGAAGGGAATATTTGTTCCAAAAGCAAAAAATTGAAACTAAAACTTTAGCCAAAATGAACTCCCATACTAAGGGAAACTTAAAGGAAATTATAACTTCTTTCTTCGAATGCGACACCATTATGTTTCTAATGGCCAACACAAACAAGGAGTCTAATTGTGTGATAGTCACGTGTGGCATACTGAACATGATCTTTGTAGTGTTGATATCTATCTATCTAACATAAGAAAATTTAGCTCTGAGTCTAAATAAAAAAAATCAGAGATTACCATAAATATGTCATCCACACATACCTCTCTAGATAAAATTAAACCAAAGACATGTACTGACGTAGGCAGCCACATGCATTCGTTGTTCGGTTAAACTTGTTAGCTACGTTTGTTATGTTGTCGACACGATGATGTAGCGAAGCTGAATGTAAACTGTAATAGTTTTATCTATTTTTAAGTTTCGTTTTAACCATAATGCTATTTCTTTTTAATCCACATCTGAGCGTAACGAAAACGTCAAAAGGTTGATAATATCAGTAAATATGTGTCTTTTTAAGGGTCGTCGTATTTGTACATAATTAACTGTTACGCGATTATTTATAACATTGTAAAGACTATATCCAGTCATAAATGACTATATTCAAATATACCAAAGTTACCAAGCTTATAATTTGATACGCCAGACGCGCGTTTCGTCATTCAAAAATAGGCATTCCTAGATTTTTCTATTTATTTTTTTCCGTTAAAGACTGAAGCCGTTTGTTTCTCACTTCTGTTTTGTATCAAAGAGAGTTAAGAACATTATATATGACATTTCCGTGGAATAACAATTCAATTTAGATACAAAAAACACATCAATAAAACCGGTTTTTATTGCTCATAGACTTTTTTGCAACCGATAACAACTAACTCCTGTTTGTTTTCAGACATAATAATTATAGTTAAATGTATTTATTGTTTAATTAAATACAGTTTTAAAAGACCAGCAATCGATTGTATTATGACGTAACATTTTCTTCGCATAAATGCTTGTCTATTCTTATTTCTACTGGTGGTATTCATACAACTCAGAAAAAAACAGATGGCTTTTGCCCAGATTTTTTAGTGTCTCTTCTTGTCAACATCTACAAGTAAGTCAATCTTGACCAACATCGTCTATTGATTCCTTATTAAAGTTATTGCCCATAAATGACGATGTTGTCCAAGTATCTGCATTTCTTTCTATTATTTGGAAAACTGTTATAGATAAATAGAAACTTAATCTATAGCAAAATCTATAATAAAGACGCAATCTACAAGTAAACCATACGGCTGAAACTAGTAATGTGAGTTATTTGTCTTTATAAGATGGTTTCATGGTAACATTTTTTTGATTTTTTGGGTTTTTTTTTGCCTTTTTATTTTGAAAGCGTAATTATTGATACAAACGTAGATAGAAACTTTGAAAATCAACAATAATTAGCAGGACTAGATCTACAAGTACGTCAACATAACTAAAATAATCAGGAGGACTAGATCTACAAGTACGTCAACATAATTAAAATTATCAGGAGGACTAGATCTACAAGTACGTCAACATAACTAAAATTATCAGGAGGACTAGATCTACAAGTACGTCAATATAACTAAAATTATCAGTAACTGTTTTATGGAGTTATTGCCCACTCATGATGCTTTTTACCAAACATTGGTTATTGTTGAGGATGCAAGTGAGTAAGTCTTATATCCGACCGCTTTTGGTATAGAAGGAAGACGTGTCGTTATAGAAATAACTGGGTAAACCCTTTATTTGATAGAATATTTTCAACAGGATAATAATAGCGATGATTCGTTTTATTCACAAAATTGTGGAATGTTTTGCTCTCTTTCAAAAGCTCGTAAAAGAAATGACTTTAACTTTTAGAAACAATATGTTTGATTCCTGATTTTGTTGGAAGCACGATATCAGGAACACGCGCTTTCTTAATGTTTTAAGTTATATATTTTCGAGGTGTTAAATAAATTGAAAGGAAAATCCGATGAGTAATTCAAATTTGAAAACTAGTGTTTTCTGAATGCTAACCATAAAACCTCCTTTTTTCGTACCAAATAAGTTTTCTGGACTTTCCATCCTATTCATCTCTGTTGCTCCTTGTATCATTCTTAAAATCCATGATTAACATAAAGAATCAAAAATGAGTAATTTAAAAGACTTTCAAATCATTAAGGATGTACTTTTAACAGAAATATAAATTAACCGGATTTAAATTGAAATAGAAAAAAGTGAAATTTATGATCCTATTGAACCTTATTCTGTAATTTCATGCTATCGAAATGCATTATCATGAAGCAGAAAATTCATTAAGGGAAACAAAGATCTAATATTACAGAATACCATTGTTCAATTTGACAGGTCGATAGAACGTAACAGTTGACTTCAAAAACATGTTACAACTCAGTTAACAACATAGAAAAGTGTTTAAATTAGGATATTGCTAAATTTAACAAGTTTTTAATGAAATTTAACCTTCGATCAAGGACAAAAAAGGACAACATTTCTATTCTAAGATTTTCTGTAATGTTAAATCTATATATACTCATCGTCAGTGCATAACAGAATAAAATTCTATTGACAAAAAGGCTAGTAATTTGTGACTGCATTTCCCAGCTTACACTTATCTTCAAATAAACTACACGTTGAGATCTCACAAAACATGTTTAATCCTGCCACATTTATGCGCCTGTCCCAAGTCAGGAGCATATGCAATTTTTAGTCTTGTATGTTTTTAAAATTAAGTTCATTTATATGTTTTGGAGTTTTAGTGTAACGTCCTTTTTCACTGAACTAGTACACAATTTTATTTAGGGGTAAGCTGAGAACCCACTCCGGGTGCAGGATTTTTCGCTGCGTTGAAGAGCCATTAGTGGCCTTCGGCTGTTGTCTTCTATTTAGTCGGGTTTTTGTCTCTTTGACATCCAATTCCATTCTCAATTTTACCTTTCTTTAAATATAACAACTATCAGATATAATTATTTACTTGCTTTCTCCAATTATTCAGTCATGGATATTGGAAAATGAAACCCTTATAAACAAAAAGAAATGTTGATAGACAACTTTGAAATAGAAACAAGAAAATAAAATATATATAGGTCTTCAACAATATGCAAGGGTCGATACCATATTAAACAAACGTCTTAACAGTTCTAGTAAAAGACAAACGTCAATACAATAATAGAAAAGTGTACAGTAATACACAAAAACTAAAGAACAGACAAGCACCAAAACGTTGTTTCAAATTCAAATTCGTCTATGGTTAAAAGTGAATCGAGTGATAAATATAAGTTCCAACATAACCAAATAAATCATGAATAAAAAAAAAACAATTCTTTTCAAACCAGTAAATAGTGAAAATAAAATCCGTAGGCTTTTAATCAATCTTTATACTTTCTCCACATATCACTTTAATCTTTGGCTTATAAAATTTTGGGGTAAAGGGTTCCTGTAAATGCCAAAATCAGAAAAAACGAAATTTATAAAGAATTCTTTTCTTTTACTAGATATGATCAATGAATGCAAACATGCAGTTTTTGTTTGCAAATAGACATCAGTCTATAGGATTATAAGTGGAGCACAATTAACATTTAACTGCAACACAAATCAAAACTTGATATTCTATTTTTATTTAACTTAAGACATGTGTAGGATGGAATTACATTTTACACACTCAAAAAGCTTTATGAGAGGAAAATTCGGTTGAAGTTTTATATGTGTTTCCAACACCAACATAAGCTATAGGGTGTGTGTTTAATTAATTAAGACATAACATCATTCATTCCTGTATTGATAAACAATTAATTATGATGAGAACCTACCAGTTGTACAAATATATCATGCCCCATGAAAAATAGTATACAACTGATTGAAACCAACCTGGCATAAAAGCAAGATCTCCATGCAACAGACGCATTATCATCAATTTTGGATGCGTTGCAGAAAATAAACTTGATGATTGTTGGCAACAAAATCAGATGGATCTTTAGAATATCTGGTCGTGTAATTTAATGAAAACTAAAAAACTGAACAAAAGTTAACACAAGCTTAATTGGAATTACCGAGATGACCGACTTTTCTTAGTTTAATCAGAATTTGTGTCATCTCATGTGACTCAGTATGTGTTTGATCAGAATTTGTGTCATCTCATATGACTCAGTATTTGTTTGATCAGAATTTGTGTCATCTCATGTGACTCAGTATTTGTTTGATCAGAATTTGTGTCATCTCATGTGACTCAGTATGTGTTTGATCAGAATTTGTGTCATCTCATGTGACTCAGTATGTGTTTGATCAGAATTTGTGTCATCTCATGTGACTCAGTATTTGTTTGATCAGAATTTGTGTCATCTCATGTGACTCAGTATAATTTTGTTTGATCAGAATTTGTGTCATCTTATGTGACTCAGTATTTGTTTTATCAGAATTTGTGTCATCTCATGTGACTCAGTATTTGTTTGATCAGAATTTGTGTCATCTCATGTGACTCAGTATTTGTTTGATCAGAATTTGTGTCATCTCATATGACTCAGTATTTGTTTGATCAGAATTTGTGTCATCTCATGTGACTCAGTATGTCTTTGATCAGAATCTGTGTCATCTCAAGTGACTCGTGTCATCTCATATGACTCAGTATTTGTTTGATCAGAATTTGTGTCATCTCATGTGACTCAGTATTTGTTTGATCAGAATTTGTGTCATCTCATGTGACTCAGTATGTGTTTGATCAGAATTTGTGTCATCTCATGTGACTCAGTATTTGTTTGATCAGAATTTGTGTCATCTCATGTGACTCAGTATAATTTTGTTTGATCAGAATTTGTGTCATCTTATGTGACTCAGTATTGGTTTTATCAGAATTTGTGTCATATCATGTGACTCAGTATAATTTTGTTTGATCAGAATTTGTGTCATCTCATGTGACTCAGTATTTGTTTTATCAGAATGTGTGTCATCTCATGTGACTCAGTATTTGTTTGATCAGAATTTGTGTCATCTCATGTGACTCAGTATTGGTTTGATCATAATTTGTGTCATCTTATGTGACTCAGTATTTGATTGATCAAAATTTGTGTCATCCCATGTGACTCATTATATGTTTGATTAGAATTTGTGTCTCATGTGACTCAGTATTTGATTGATCAGAATTTGTGTCATCTCATGTGACTCAGTATTTGATTGATCAAAATTTGTGTCATGTCATGTGACTCGGTATTTGCTTGATCAGAATTTGTGTCATCTCATGTGACTCAGTATTTGATTGATCAGAATTTGTGTCATCTCATGTGACTCAGTATTTTTTTTTATCAGAATTTGAGTATTTTCATGGTAATCAGTCTTTGAAAACCCGCTACCGTGTCATATCATGTTATTCTGTCTTTTTTTTCTTCTTTTGTTTTTAAGAATCGATCGTGTCATTTTGGTATTTCGTCTTTTTTGTAACAGAATTCGTGCCATCTCGTGGTATTCAGTCTTTGTTTTAACCGGAATTTGTTACATATCATTGTATTCAATTTTTGTTCGATATGAATTCGTGTCATATCATTGTGTACAGTCTTGTCTCTATAAGACATTGTGTCATGTTATGGTACATGCAATAAGTTTAAAATTTTGTTTGATCATAACATCTAATGGTATTTGGTCTCTGTTCGATCATAATCGTGTCATCTTAATGTTATACGTTTTTGTATGATCAGAATTCGTAACATCTCATGGTATTCAGCCTCTGTTTCACTAGAATTCCTTTCATATCATAGTATTAGGTCTTTGTTCGATCATAACTCGTGTCATCTCATGTTATTCATTCTTCGTTCGATCAAAACTCGTTTCGTCTCATGGTAACCAGTCTGTGTTTGGTCTGAATTCGTGTCTCATCATGGTATTCAATACAATATCTCTAGTCAGGACACGGTTGAAGTTTGCGCAGTTATAGAAACAGTCATGATGGTAAACTCATAACGACGATATACTTTGACGCCATCAGATAAGAAATGCAACCTCTAAACCGTTTAAGAAGTCTCTGACAATTGAAACATTCTGATATTACTGAGCTAACAGACAAATATGAAGGAAAGATAAATTGGTGTATTTAAGAACTCGTTAGCCTGTCAGTTTGCAAAGTGTGAAGAAATAATTATGTTCGTTACAGTTTACAAAACAGAGATATAACATGATTTCATAGTTGCTAATTGATTCTGTTATCATTTTAGAAAAATAGATATTTACTAACTGTTTCTGTCAATCAGTATATAGTTAACATGTTTCATAAATACTGCACTAAAATGATATAAAGGTAGAGCATTGGTTCTGACAATTTGTCAGGAATATCTGTAATCACTACACCATATATGTCCTTTCGTACCTTCTTAAAAATGTATTGTTATAATACAGTATTTTTTTTTGGGAGTTGTTTAACTTTTGGCTGTTTGTTTGTTTGTTTTTTTTTTTTTTTTGCGTTATGTTGTGAGGGGTTGCAATTTTTTTTCATTGTCTGGATTGCAACGTGTTACTACCACGTCAAGGTCATTGCAGAAACACGAGCTGTGCACACGAATACATGCCAATGAGTCGGAAACCCACATTACAACTCGAAAGGTACGAATGTTGGCTTCCACATATATCAATATGAAAAATAAAACGTTTCAGGATTTTTACCACATCTGCGCATCTTCTGATAATACTCATGAACGTTCCTCACATAATGTTTACAAATGGATTGACTTTTTATCATCTTTTTTTATTCTACATACTGGTCTTTTTAAAACTATTAGAACAGTTAATTTAGTTCAATAAACACAATGATTGCCATCGATCTAAGCGTTTACACCAAAAAAAGATCGATCTTTGTAAAACCACCTCTAGAGGTAGACTTTTTAAGTCCGGTTGAAGATCGATCTTACCCGTTTACACTGGACCAAAGATCGATCCTTTTGTCAGTATAAACGGGGTCTAATAGAATAGTAATTAAAAGTTTAAACAATGTCATTAGTACGACATCAATGTCGTTATTATTCAATATATTGTGCAGCATTTGAAAGTTTCACATTGAAAAATTGAAGCGGGTGTTACCCTAATGCGTAATCAAATGATGTATAATAAGAGTTAAAGATTAAGGAGTATTGATTTTATTCAATGACTTTTTATTCCGTTGAATTTCTTTATGTTCTTGTGGACTTCTTTTCCTATAAATGTTGTTAAAAAAACAAATGAAATAGTTCGTTATTTCATTTATTATTAAAAATACAGAAACTGGAACTCGTCTCGAAATTTTTGGAACTTGTTAATATGTGTGGTAAAGTAATATATTAAATATACTCCCATGTTGTCTGTTTTCATGTGCAAGTACATTTTTTTAGTTTTTGACCGTCTATTTTTTTTCTGTTGTTACTGTTGTTTTTTCTCTCTTTCTCTTGTAATATTTGTTAGGTTTTCCCCTTTTGAAAAAGTGTATCAGAAAGTAGAAATAAGCTTCATTTCTTTATTAGATAGGTGTCCGATCAATTATCTTACTTTATGTTGTCTTTTTTTGTAAAGGCTTCTAATATAAAACAAAATGACCTCGCTCTGACTTTAAAATTCTGCTTGCTTATATTTAAACTACTACGAAAGTTTCGCTAAAAAAACGTCCTATTGTATATCTGCTATGGAATAACGTTGATAAAAGTAATTGCAGACACGAACCACAATCTCCTGCTATTTATTTATATTATATATTTTGATCTATCAGTTTGATTGACAAGTTTCTGGTTGTGAATGATGAATTTGTAATTGAAAGCTACATCTTATATAGACAAATCTATAGTGTAGACATTGATGAGGAAATATTTCTGTAAGAATTATAGTATTGTGATTTGTACTGTTGACGTTTTAATAAATAGAATTACCATGAAGTATAAAGCTATTAGAGCAAAGTGAAACCGTGTCAAATTGAATTGGTTTACGTGTAATAACACCCTATAGTGTTGCCTGTGAATTGGTTTGCGTGTAATTTAAAACCCTATAGTTTTGTCTGTGAAAAGTTGGGTCAACCTTATCTATCTAATTATTTACAGTAAGAATAAATGAGAATATTAATTTCAAATACATTTTCTTATTAAGGAGGAATTTAATACCATATCATTTGTTTGCATACATGTGTATAACAGGTACACGTACAAGCAAATAATCCTACGTCAATTATACATCTAAGGACGTTACCTATTGATAGACCTGTCTTTATGAATCTAGGCAGTGGTTGTTATGTCTTAATTATTTTATGTTATATGTTGGAATCGATGAAGATGATAGATCTCTGATCATCATAGATTTATAATTGCAATACATATTATACTCGGTAAGAGTTAAATTTGTTTAGAGATATCTATATTAATCGATATCACATTTGATAGCGTTTGATTGTTTTGTGTTGTAGATATGCTGTCCCGTCTTTAAAGGTACTTAACAGTATTTGATAAACTGGAAGTCAAATGTCTGAACACTTAGTGTTTTCTACTGAACTAGCAACAAGACATGTCTGCAAAAATAACCATAAACATTTAACAAGACTTTAAATCCTTTTAGACAAAGTTGATTTTACAAGGTGATGACTGTTCTGTTAAGATCCTTTTGAGAGTTTTATTTCTAAATCGTTCTGTTTTGTTTTATGGAGTAGTTTGTTCATTGCTCTTAGTTTGTTGTTTTGGCGTTCCAAAGAGTTGATGACGATGGTAACAGATAGAGTAACGTTACTTCGTGCATAAAAGCATTACTTGGTTAATGACGATAGTACCAAGTAACATTGCTTCGTGCATGACTTAGTCGAATGACGATATTACCAGATAAAGTCGGGTTGTTTCTTTGACATATTTTCAATTTCCATTCTCAAATATATTACTTCGTGCATGACATCATTTCATAGCCGAATAACGATAGTACAAGATAAAGTAACCTTACTCCCTTCGTGCATTGCAGCATTACTTAGTCGAATGGAGAAGAACACAAAAGTAGCTTAAATCTTCATGGAGTCAAATAACATCTAGGTAGTGGTTCTGGAAGAAAATTGCAGAGAACGGGTATATTAAGTTGTTAAAACATATCGACAAATTACCAACTGGTGAACTGCACACTCCATATTGATAGATAAAATATCTAGCTAACAAATTATTCAATTTCCTGCAATACATTCAAGATCCTCATTTTGTGTTATAATAGCAATGCCCAAAGCATAGTAACTATAGCAATGTATTCCTTTCAAAAGAGAAATAAAGAAAGGCGTGTAGTTAAAAACGCAAAGTAATATGACATTTATACTGTCCATATGTAAGATACATATGTTTGATTGTCTGAACAGTACATATTAGATTCCCAGTAGAATGTTTCTTTTGGTAAATAATTTACAAAAGATTAATTAAACAACAAAGCATGTCTCCTGAGCCCTGCACACAAATGATAATCTATGCTTGTAAATAATTCATATGAGTTCAAACCCCTTGTTTTTGGTATCATGTTAACATTGCTATGTAATGTCTGGGTAAATGGGCGAACACTCGATCAAAGACATCCTTGATAGGCTGTGGCGTGTAGTAATGACCGTCTTCACTGTACAAAGTCCTTAGAGAAAATACGTACAGATAGAATCAAGCATGGTAATGGATGATCTAAATAGGATGAGTCTAGAGAAAATCACAAATCAATGTAATAAATTAATGATGTCGCAATTGAAACTGGTAGGTCACCATATCAGAGAGGTTCAGCTAGTTTGTTTAGACTAAGTGTTGTTTTTTTTTTTACAGAAAAAGATCACTGTCATTTGTTTAGGTATATGATGATACATTTGACCATTTGCAAACATATTTATCTGGATTAATGTAAAAAAATGCATCTAAATTATAGTTGGGTTGACAAATTGGTTCAAATTAAATAGTGACTGTCTTTATTCGAACACTGTACTAGTTGAACTACAGAGGCGGATTCAGGGGGGGGGGGGGGGCAGGGGGCCCGGGCCCCCCTTTTTTGGGAAAAAATTTGGTTGCTTATATAGGGAATCACTGAAGCATGACTGGAGCGGGTCCCCTCTTAGGTCAGTCAGTGGGCCCCCACTTATGAAAATTTCTGGATCCGCCACTGAACTAAATAAGTTCTGGTATCTGTTAGTTTGAATGTGCAGTATGCGTACTTTGTTGTATTTTTTCAATAGATGATGTGATACTTGAACCTGTACTGTAACAGTATTTAGCCTAAATTTATAAACACAGATAATTGTCATGGTTATTCATGATTGGTCAACACATTCTTGTTTCTTGATTTCCTCAGAAAAAGCAATTATGATGCATCGAAAAATAGGCAACCATGCCTGGTGTCTTCTAATAAAAAGAACACATCATACGACAGATCATATAGAATAAGAAAAAGAAAGTTTATCTGCATATTGTCTATAATCGGTCAAACGCGAAGAAGATTCCAATTCCGAATATTACCCAATACCATCCATATGTTTCTTCTCTCGACAGTTAAATTTGAAATAGAGAGAAAGTTTTTTTTTAGAAAAAAAATTTAAAAAAGTGTGCCTACATATGTATAAAAAGCAAAAAAGTTTGAAATTTTAATCAATTTAATAAAATCACACAAAACGTACAACTAATCAGACAATATCACTTTGCCGACTTTGGTTTTAATTTTGTTCTTATTTGTAGATATTGTGACATAGTTTGTATTAGTGTTTTAACATCTGATTCATTTACGTTTGGCCCAAATAAACTTGAAAATAGTTCAAAGTTATGAGGAACAAATTGTATAACATAATAACTTTTACGTAAATGTCAGTAAAAAAAATTGTTGTATGTGAGTAGGATCCGGACGTTATTTGATATTGAAGATAATTGACAGTAAATCACACTGATGTCTTATTCACATCCAATATTTCTTCTTTTCCGAAGCACGGATATTAAATTTCTATATCTATAAGTACTCCCTGTATGTTCATAAAGTATTAATTCACTATTACATAACTTGTTGCTTATAAGCAACAATTCTGTACGCTTCTCTTCTTTTTACGCGAAATCAATAACTAAAGTTATATTGCTTGGTTTATCTTTGTTTAATCTATTACATCATTAAGACATAACTGTTGATCACATATAAAACAATAACGCTGCACAAAACAGATACTTACTTATATTACGTCATGAAATGACGACCAAGATCTACATAAAGAACAGAATGACTATTATAGCTGTTTGATCTTTAACTGCCACTTAGGGAAAGGAAATCTAAATGAGCGTTTTATTCTAATGCATGGATCATCCACTTCCAATCTTAAACTATATTCACATTAAAATATTAAATAAGTAATACTTTTGGACAAGAACAAAGAAAAAAGAAAAAAGAACATTATAAAATGAACATCAGGCTTATTTGTTTCCCTGCTTACAAATTGGCAAAATCATAAAGATAAAAAAAGACAACCCTGACAAGTATTTTTTTAAAATGATAGATATGAAAAGATGCATCTACAGGTAACGGGGTTAAACTAACTATCTCCAGTTCTCAATTCGAATGATTTATATTTTGATCAGCCATGTCGTTTTACAATCAGTTGTTTTATTTACCCTTCTACATTATAAACGGCATCGATAAGAACCACTCATAAATTCAAGCAGTAAACAGTTTTATACCACTGTCCCTGGTTAGGGGGAGGGTTGGGATCCCGCTTACATGTTTAACTCCGCCACATTATTCATGTATGTGCCTGTCCCAAGTCAGGAGCCTGTAATTCAGTGGTTGTCGTTTGTTTATGTGTTACATATTTGTTTTTCGTTCATTTTTTTTTTACATAAATAAGGCCGTTAGTTTTCTCGTTTGAATTGTTTTACATTATCTTATCGGGGCCTTTTATAGCTCACTATGCGGTATGGGCTTCGCTCATTGTTGAAGGCCGTACGGTGACCTATAGTTGTTAATGTCTGTGTCATTTTGGTCTTTAAATTTGTGGATAGTTGTCTCATTGGCAATCATACCACATCTTCTTTTTTATATTGATAAAAAAAATGGTGGATCAATCTTTTAATAGTTGCACTGATATTAATCTACAATTATAATATAGATTTCAGTGATAAATCAAGAAAGGCGAAATATACCAAAAGGAAATGCAGAAGGTGAAAGATACCGAAAGGAAATGCAGAAGACGAAAAATAAACTGACAATATCATGCATGGTAAAAAAAGTCCCAAAAACAAAAAAAATCAATATACAAAACAAAGCATAACAAACTAAAATATGAGCAAAATATGTGGCATTTGTTGTCCTGCTCATGGAAGTACAAACCCGGTGATAAGTCTAATTCGGTAGGACACATTCGCGAAAAAGAAAGGCAAGATTGTGGTTACGACATTCAGAACATATCTGTCAACATTTATAAAACAAATACCGGTATTCTGTAATGGTCATTCAGCTCGTGAAATTAAATAAAATGGGATGATTTAAATTTAGAACTCTTGGTTTAATAGCTCCCTTTGGAGCAGCAACCCTGTATCATGATAATCAAGAAAACCTCGCAAGCCCCGTAATAAGATGCAGATTGAACTTTTTCTTCTGTAACCTTTATTTAAAGTTCGATAGAATAGAGGGGTTCAATATAGTCATCAAACTTTGAATTATTACTTTAGTGAGAGGACATCATCTTCATAGCGGAAAGTGAAGTTAAAGAATAATGTTTCATTCTTCATAAGAAGAAACATAATATACGATAATTCAAATCTTAATCAATATTTGATCAAGTTTCTATGAAGCTTTCAAATGTGAAATACCAATGAGTTATAAAAACGCATTTCATATATAATTATATTTTGGCTTTGAATGTCATGAAACGAATTTTTTTAGATAATTTTTGTGGATTATTTATCTCTAATTTGCGTTACAGGGTTGTAATTATTTTACACATTTCTGATGTTTATAACCTTTTGTGGGATGATAAGAAAGAAGAACAGTCATTACTTTGTACGTTCCATTTGTGTATGTTTATGCTTAGTGTTTTATCCTAAGAACCTGCAAAGAGTGCCATACATATAGTCAGTTCAATCGATGTTGCCCTTGAATAACCTTAACAAATGGGTTGACCGACTCGAAGTGTCAGTGTCTCAACTCAAGAGAAACAATGTTTTCTCGATCTTAGATGGAACAACTCTGCTGTGAAAGTTTCATAGTAGAGTTCTTTTTCTCTTTTTCCAGTCTGAATATGTATTGCGTTTGATGCTAGCATAGCAGGAGATTATTACCCTGTATCTTTCTTGGTAAATGTATTAACCCTCTGAGTCCTAAATTACTTTTGATTCCACACCTCAAAAACCTATTTTTTCAAGCAAATATACCTGTTTTTAACAGTTTTTGTGAACAAAATGCATAAATTGCACAGATTTCGATGTCTTTTTATTCAGAATATGCTTTTCTATAAAGAAAAACAAGTCATAATGCGTTGTACTGTTATAATTTCAGGACTAAATATGTACAATAACTACGCTAGTGTGCTATTTTTTGTAAATATTCAAGAATTTGTGTATACTGTTTGATCAAAGGTAATTGATCGGATCAAAATTCAATTTTATCTCTGAAAGCCCGTCAAAGATAGTTTGTTAAAAATATATCACGCCATTCGCATCTTATATTTCATATGACACCTCAGTGGCGGTCGAACCAAAAAAATGTTGAAGGCTAAAGCAATATCGATTTCTATCACATGTTTGTTACGAAAACATTGGTTTTGAATATGACGGCCGGTGATATGGGAGTCTCGGGATGATACCATAGTAGGGTGCCCAATCAATAAATTTTATCGATTTGCCTTAACGGAATAACACACGACTATATTTTATATCACTGGCAAGAGGAGAACAAACCTCATCGAAATATCGTTGTCGTCGTTGTCTGCCGTGGTCACGTTTTTTTTTAAATCAGGGTCAAAGGTCAAAGCAAAAATTTCAGAAAAATGCACAGTCATTTTTAGATAGCTGGTTTCTCCAACATATATGCGTTTGGAGCAAAATAAAAACAACTAATTTATAGAAATATATCTTTTGTATCTACATTTAAAACTTATTTTATATTTTTATCCCCAAAAATGACTTTAGATTGACTTTTTTGCATATAGGGTGCAAATTTGAAATTTTCAAAGAGCTGTTAAATAACAGTGACCTTAACCTATTTCAAATTCTAAATTTGAAATTTATGTATTTAATTCATTACAAGTAACATCTAAACATGTTTTTTAGATCTTAATTTTAATAATTTGTCGAAAGCAAAATGTGTTTTTCACGTCTTTTGATAGTCAGGTGTTCGTCAATTTCTAGGTAAATACCAAACTTCTGTTATTGGCTGTGAAAAAGTATATATAAATGATTTGTTTTGAAATTTGTGTAACATTAACGTCAAACTTGGTTGAATATAAAGCTCTGTGTATAGCTTTGCTTTACAGAAGTAATTATTAATGAAAACGGAGAAAATGGGGGGGGTTAAAGTTATAAAAACAAAACGTCTATTAGAAATAGGTAAAACACCCCATCCTACATATACAGATGACTAAATGAGCAACAATTGGCTATGATCTTTACAAGTATTCCACAAACAAAATAAGGGAGAGGGTTATGTAAAGCACAGATGTATTTTACAAACAATTGTAAACAAAAAAGGCGTGAGAAACCAAAGGGACATCATAAAACAAAGACAAGCTGACAATACCATTGCAAAAACACAAAAAAAGAACAAATGCAAATAGAAAACTATGATCGAAGCTGGTATTACCTACTACGTTGAATGGTCTCCTGTGGTTATGCTCTTCAACTTTGTACTTGTTTGGCTTTATAAATATTTTGATATGAGCGTCACTGGTGAGTCTTATGTAGACGAAACGCGCGTCTGGCGTACTTAATTATAAGACTGGTACCTTTGATAACTATTTACACCACTGGGTCGATGCCACTGCTGGTGGACGTTTCGTCCCCGAGGGTATCACCAGCCCAGTAGTCAACACTTCGGTGTTGACATGAATATCAATAATGTGGTCATTTTTATAAATTTCCTGTTTACAAAACTTTGAATTTTTCGAAAAACTAAGGATTTTCTTATCCCAGGCATAGATTACCTTAGCCGTATTTGGCACAACTTTTTGGAATTTTGGATTCTCTATGCTCTTCAACTTTGTACTTGTTTGTCTTTATAAATATTTTGATATGAGCGTCACTGATGAGTCTTATGTAGACGAAACGCGCGTCTGGCGTACTAAATTATAAGACTGGTACCTTTGATAACTATTTACACCACTGGGTCGATGCCACTGCTGGTGGACGTTTCGTCCCCGAGGGTATCACCATCCCAGTAGTCAACACTTCGGTGTTGACATGAATATCAATAATGTGGTCATTTTTATAAATTTCCTGTTTACAAAACTTTGAATTTTTCGAAAAACTAAGGATTTTCTTATCCCAGGCATAGATTACCTTAGTCGTATTTGGCACAACTTTTTGGAATTTTGGATTCTCTATGCTCTTCAAGTTTGTACTTGTTTGGCTTTATACATATTTTGATATGAGCGTCACTGATGAGTCTTATGACGTTATGCACAGTGTTTGGTTCAATAATGGTAACGTTAGTCGACGTAATTTTCATTTATTTTAACCGACTTTTGTACAAAACGTTCAAGCTTTGCACTATTTTTGATACATATGGCTTTTTGATGTTTGACTACTTATTTAAAAAAATTATAGACTGTGAACATGACTGATTATACATTTTTGATCAATAATCTTTCCATTCTCGATTTTATTTATTTCCTCATAATCTTAACTTATTGAAATAATTTTAGGGTCTTTCTATCCGTACTACCAACAGTTACATTCCAAATATGAGTCTTTCGAGAAGATTAAATTGAAAAATAATTCTCGTTCGTGTCAATGGCAGCAACAGCTACTATATGTATCCTCTGTTTGCTTGATCTATAATTTCAAATTCTCAGCTTTTGGAAAGAAAACGGCAGTTTGAAATTGTTCATTTTATTAAAATTAAAAAGTGATCTACGGTCCTTGAATTAGGATCACTATTTTTCAAATGCGTCAGTTTGTCGGATGCGTGGAAATAACTGTTAGTGTATGCAACAAACATTCGTTCTAGCAGAAACATATCTTTTACTAAAAGGTCCCAAAGTAGAAAGGTAAAAATTAAATATATATATACGTTACATGGACTTCCCTGGCAAAATACGTTCAATTTGGACGTGGTAACATTTTGGGGAGACATGGACAACTTGATGGAAATTGATGAAAAATTTAGCGTTTGCTTAACATTGAAGGCTTAAACCAATCTTTAAAAAAATTACATTTCAGTAGTAACATTTGTTTTCATAGTTCATTTGTCTGTCACAAATTTAAAATACCCTAAATTAGCATGGTACTGAAAAATCTTAAACAATTGCTCTATGGTAACATTTAAGGGAGACACGGAAAATACTAAAAAAAAATAAAATGAGAGAAGCTATGTTAGAAATAAATATGTGTTCGTAAAATTCAATAAAATTACATTTGTGTGTAGAGGTTTCGAACCTTTTCTATGACTTATGTGAAAATATTGTAATATCGAAGTGCTTGCTTTCATTTTGTATACTCGAATTTTCCAATCTTACAGCTGTATGGAATTTCGAAAATGGCCACTAGAATGCGAACTGACATGATATTTATCGTAACCGTTTCACACCATGCATATGATTATATTATATCCCACCTGTTTGAATTTCATCGTAATCCATTCTGTAGTTTTTGATTTTTTTTTCGTTTATTATTTGTATGGTAAGTTATTGTTGTTACGTCTTACACGGCAAAAATGGCATTATGAACACGGGACTTATTGCTTAATTATGTAATAATACATAAAATTAAATATTTTAAAATTAGGTTTTATTTAATATCGATTAAACTGATGAACCAAGATGAGTAATTATTTGATAATACGCATAATTGATTTGTTTCTGTCCTACTTATGCATCAAGAAATGGTCAAATGAAACATAGACCGAATACCGTGCGTAACGTCTATGTAGACGAAACGCGCGTCTGGCGTACTAAATTATAATCCTGGTACCTTTGATAACTAATTAAGCCCACCAACCACGGCAAGGTCAGAGACCATACGGCAGGGTTTTTTTACATATCTTTCCCCACTAGATATATTATACTATATTTCCAACGATTTCAAAATTGAGTAGATGTTGTATTTATTGTTTAGAAAAGATTATGGACTGCTTAATTTTCATTCAATAGCTAGCAATGATTCATACGGTACAAACAGAAAAATGAAATCTTATACATCTACATCTTCGTAGTCATCAATGTTTCTAACTGCAACCAGACGAGTATTTACATTTTGACAAATGTCATTTGCCTGACACGGGCATAAATCTGTACATGATAGATTTTGTTCGAAACAAATGCAAACTTAATCTTGCAGAAATTCATATGACATCTGACCTTGGAGATAGAAAGGAACAAGTCTTTCTTCTTTTCCCATCCTAACTTAAGAGGAGAATGTAGTATAGTTTTGCTATATGGTAAGACATCAAATTTATGTCTGGAGTGAAGATCTTATTACATATTGTTTAAAAGTAAATTTACAAGGATGAAGTTTGACAAGGGAGAAATTATAAATTGTAAAATTGAAAAGATTATTATGACAATGGAAATGGGGAATGTACCAAAGAGACCACAACCCGACCATAGAAGAGACAATTTTAGCCAATATTACGCTCAATTTGTTTAGGTCACAATTATCTATTTTGATTTATGACTTGAGATCATTCAGCGTAACAACAATATCTCGAGCTGCGTCCATAGATTCATCGATGTCACGATAAGAAAGGTTTGACAAATCGGAAAAATCATCTGGGTTTTCCTTTAAGACTTAAAAACAGCGCGCTTACCGATCCTAAACAGGGATGACGTTGCATCGCATCATGCTAACATATCGGAAAAAGATGCATATTTTCGTACTATTTTTTATCATTCAAACTGATGTAATTTGAAAACAAGTGCATGGACCCCTATTTTTTGCACACGACATTTTGTTTCATTTTGAAGGAAGATTATGTGGACCAAATTTTATAAAACTGTAAATAGAGGAATTTTTTTAATTTTGATAAATATACAGCAAAAAATACGATTTTTTCTTAATTCATGACCATTTGATAAATATGAGTTATTTCTGAATAAAAAGTGCATCATTTTTAGGATACTTATAAAATACAAAAATTACAAATTATCTAACAAAAACCATTTGTGTTTATCTTTTAAAACAAAAAAGTTATGGCTTTCTTTCGAAAGTGGAAATACGACCACAACTCCGAATTTTGAGCAAATATTCAAAATTTCGACCTCATTTAACTCAAAAAGTAGCACATGAAGTTATATTTTTTTATTATATATTTAATTTAAGCAGGCAAAAACTAGCCTATATGGAAATTGTCATAAAAAATGTATCGTATGCCCTTAACACATGTGCGCCTGGTAGAATGTTACAGATGGCAAACCCGAGACTTTTACATATTTCGTGGACAGGCATATAGCGGCGAAAATCTTGTGTGCAACATATAGTGTCTGTTTGAAAACATAACTCATGCGTATGGTGCATGGCGGGGGGAGTAATGAACGCATAAGATCAGAACATCTATATCTTGTGACTTTATTATTATCCTACCCTATATGCCTTTTACACCGAACTCTTTATCTACATGAATAGCATGTAAAATCATGCGGGTATCTACTTCATCGGGCGTACACAATGATTCTTAAAACCTGAATAACGGCAGCCTCATAATAATAAAGAAACAAGTCGGCAAGTAGAGGGGCACAGTTTGTTCCCATTGGAATGCCGACAGTCTGTTGAAAAACACGTCCCCCGAACGTAACAAATATGTTGTCAATCAAGAAATCAAGCATCTTGATAATATCGGTTTCAGAGAATTTTTTGTTCGAATCAGAGTGATCCTTTACAAAGTAGGATTTATCCCTTCCCAAGACAAGATACTTGTATCTACGTTGGCCATTCTTTTTTACGAAGCAAAGCAATACCAACTCTTTCAATTTGTCTTTTAGTTTGGAATGTGGAATACTAGTATACAGAGTAGAAAAGTCAAATGTTTTAATACTGTTACAAGATGAAAGAGAGTTAGATTGTATGTACTCTAAAAGATCTTTGGAATTTTTAAGTATCCACATCTGATTCACGCCCCCTCTAGAATAGGCAGATTCACAATAACTCTGAAGCCCGTCTTTGATTGCTGATAAAATAGATGTTAATAATTTAGAAAGAGGTTTCATGGAGCACTTGGAAGACCCAGCAATATACCGTTGTTTGTAAGGACACTTATGTATATGGTTTAGGTATCCAATACAGTGATGGCAGATCCAGTTCTTCATCTTTGGTTGAAATTCCAAAGGAACACAGAACAGACCTATGATTATCCAGGATTTCCTCTTTGGTAAGTGTCGTGAGGGTATATGTTGAGTTTCCAAGTGAATTGTCAATACCTAATTCGTTTATCAAGCAGTTAATGTAATGAGTTTTACATACACAAACGATGTTGTTTGGGGCTTTATCTGCGGGGACAACAACATATTTGTCATGGAGGTAGGATAGGTGTTTTGCAACATTTGGGTCTTTAAAGATTGACGTATTATGGGCATTGATAGACCCATTCAGTTTCTTAATTCTGATTTGTATTAACGACCTCACTGCCTTAATCCATTCGGAAAGAGTGTCTGCGTCTTCCTTCTCGCGCTTAGCCCATTGCCTGGCATAATCCTCAATTGAATCCATCAAAATTTTAAAGTTGTATTTCCAATTGATGGATTTAGGCTCACGATATTTCGGACCTTTCGATAACACATTTCGTAGAGAAGTGTAAGCTACAAAACGATTGACGGCACATGAGAAAATGCGTGTTTGAATCAAGGCAGAATTATCACTAAATTTGTGTTTTAAATTGCTATTTTCTTCACACCGATTATTATTACACGAAAGATATTTGGCACACATATGAACCATGTCTTATTGATGAAATCAGAGTTAAAATCTTGTGAAAGTTACACGCAATAAATTTTCTTTCGTTCAAAATGTGACAAATTTCAGCTAAAAAAATAGTCTTACAGAAATCATTAAATACTTACACTTAAATTATATAAATCTTTTCAGCTTTTGTTATATGATAAATTTGATTTTTAGGCTAGATGATCAGTATCATTTGAACAAATAACACAGAAAGCAATAATTTTATTTTTCGTGTTGAAGATGGCCTGTATGAGTAGGTATTTTTGGGTACCCTTAGAAAGCACAAAATTTTGAAAAACGTGACCACGGTAGCTTGCGACGACATTCATGATTGGAAAATATAATGATTTTCCAATAGTTTGCATATAAATATAGCCGTGTGTTATCCGTTAACTTAAACTCGTTAACTAGACGTCTTTTTCGATACCGGGCACCCTACTACCAGGGCTAATACGGAAAAGGGCATGGTATAATCTATTTTATCATATACTTAGCATTAATATGATAGCTTTTGCATATGCGAATGAGCGGAAGTACACAAGCCATAATTTCCCACCCGGGCTGATTACCCATATCAGGTGCATCTCGTGCACAAAACCCATAATAGTGCCTCTCGTGCAAGTTACTTCCGGTGTAGTATATTTGATTCATAATTTATTTTCTTTATAAAGTTTTTGACTGTTTTAGTTATTGCATTTGTTTATTTGCCTTACATAAAACTATTGTCGGAAGTATATGATAAAGCAATTAATACATGACCTTTTCCATACCAGCCTGGGTATCATCCCTCGACCCATATCAGCACCTCGACTCCGTCTCGGGCCGATATGGGGGTCTCGGGATGATACTCAGGCTGATATGGAAAAGAACATGTATCAATCTCTATATAAATTTATCATGATATCATCACCTAATTCATTGAAAAGCAAAACACATACAGATATGAACAAAAGTACGGCTTGGAACGAAGAATAGTAAGTAGTTAAAATCATCATAAATCCGATGGGATAGGTGTCTCATTGGCAATCACACAACATCTCCTATTTTTATAAAATTTGAAAAATATTGGTATTACGGATGACAAATTCCCAGCATCAAAATCGCAGACAGAATTTAAACAGTACTAACTAAATACTATATCAGATCTCATTTTCGTTTATTTACAGAAATATAAAGCTCAAAATACTTAATGGTTTTATGATTTATCTTTTTGAAATTTAATAACATTCATATCACACTGTAAAGTATGACACGTACTTTTACCATTGTTCACATTTTCACCTTTACTTTTGATCAATATTGAATATGTCAGGAAAAAAATGTGGTTAAGTCAACTTTTGGGAACAGTCTAGACAGCTAAGTGTGAGTTATGAATGTCAAGATATTTATAAGTGAATCTAGTACCATATACTGCAGCAATGATTAATTATATCACAGTTACGTCCCTTGGTAATAGTGTAACCATTAACAACAATAAAATATATTGTCAGACATTAATAAGGTTGTAAACATTAAATAAACGACTATTCAGAATTGTCAAACCCCATTACACATCTTCCTGATGACGACTGAAAAATATGATTCTTCTATAAAGTGTCATAATAAGCTAGATAGGGTGACAGCTGAGGAGGTATCTGGTCTAAAAGTACATAGATGTCGAATTCATAATTTTATAAAGTGTCATTATAAGCTAGATATGGCGACAGCTGAGGAAATATCTGGTCTAAAAGGAACATCGATGACAGATTCATAATTCTATTAAGTACAGAACGGTTAACACCTGCCTTATTGTCAAATTACATAATTACTAAGCAATTGGTTTTGTATTTATAAAATTACTTTCATTCATCGTATTGATTTTTTTAATTTGGAATTTTTAAACGTTTTGCAAGCTCATGTTTGGTCCCTGAACTTGAAGAATTTAAATTCTTAAACTTTACTACAACGTTTCAACCAGTCAAACACAATTTGCGACTGTTTCGTGATTAGACCATACGTAATTAGGTCTTTCCACCTTTCCGTGGAAAGACCTATTGGATTTCTTCTGATTATTATTAGGTCTTTCCACCTTTCCGTGGAAAGACCTATTGAATTTGTTCTGATTATTATTATTATTATTTTTTTTTTTCTTCCGCCTAATTTTTTTACTTGCGTATTATTGATGTTTCAAAAGATGTCGCTTAGATATTTGGAATATGGTATCGTATAGTTTATACGCTTTAAAAATTTACAACTGCATAACAAAATACTTTACGTTATAAGAGTTATCTCCCCAAACACTGTTTTTCTTGTGGCCACTACTCCTTCGCAACCGTTAAAGATTACGACAAATTTATTTTACCAAATTGCTAGTTACATCTTCAGGATTAGGATATTCATTTGGACCGAAGCTTTATGGAGACTCCATATGAGAGTTATTCCCCCTTTTCCATTTAATTAAGTGATATGCATTTCTAAATGGTAAACCATAAGTGATAAAGACATAGGGTCTTTAGATTTGAGGTCCTTGGTCCAAAATAATAAAAATGAGGTCAAGGTCAAAGGTCAAGGTCATATTCTAAATTTAGATTTTGGCTAATTTTCATTTATTTTCAAATACCTTATGACATATCGACAAATAATTTTTCATAAATTGTTAGTTGGGACATGTCCTTACTTGTATATTTTGGTTGAAAGGGTGTGCAGACAATAAATGGGAGTTTTTGCCAATCTTACATTTAGAATTACGCGTAAAGTGATATTACTAATAAACCAAACATATTAAAGACCTAGGGTCTTTTGATTTAAGGTCCTTGGTTTGTGAACTTGAAATTGAGGTCAAGGTCATAGGTTAATATGACGTTCTAGATTTTGACCTTTGCTTTAAATTCATATAAATACATCATAAAGCCATAGGAACTAACATTTTAAACTGATTTTTCATATTTCAATATCAAAATAGATCTTTACTAGTGGAAAGACCTACAATTGTTCTCTGAACAATTGGTTTTTAATTATTATTATTTTTTTTATTCTTCCGCCTAATTCTTTTCTTGCGTAGTATTGATGTTTTAAAAGATGTCGCTTAGATATTTGGAATATGATATCGTAAAGCGTATGCACTTTTAAAAATGACCACTGCGTAACCAAATACTTAACGTTGTAAGAGTTATCTCCCCAAACACTGTTTTTCTTGTGGCCACTACTCCTTCGCAACCATAAAAGATTACGACAAATTTATTTTACCAAATTGCTCGTTACATCCTCAGGATGTTCTGTTTTATTTTGACCGAAGCCGTATAGAGACTCCATATGAGAGTTAGTTCCCCTTTTGTATTTGAAATTTTGAAATGTATTTTAAACTGGAAAACCATAAGTGATAGAGACCTAGGGTCTTTTGTTTTGAGATCATTGGTCCAAAAAAATGAAAATTAGGTAAAGGTCAAAGGTCAAGGTCATATTCTAAATTTTGATTTTGTCCTATTTTCACTAATTTTCATTAACCTTATAAGATACCGACAAATTATTTTTACTAAATTGTTAGTTGCGACATGTCGTAACTTATATATTTTGGTTAAAAGGGTGTAGACATAAAATGGGAGTTTTTGCCCCTCCTATATTAAGAATTAAACGTAAAGTGATATAACTCATTAACTATACATATTACAGACCTAGGGTCTTTTTATTTGGGGTCCCTGGTTTATGACCTTGAAATATAGGTCAAGGTCATCAGTAAATTTGACGTTCTAGATTTTGACCTTTGCCCAAAATTCATATTTATACATCATTAAGCCATAGGAACTGACATTTTCAACTGAATTTTAATATTTTCATATCAAAATAGATCCTTATTGGTGGAAAGACCTTCAATTGTTCTCTGAACAATTGGTTTTTAATTTATCTAGCTTTTGTTTACAAATATTTCCCGTATTTTTATTCATTCTGTTTTCACCCAGATTTATTTTTTCTTTAGGTCTTTGCAGGTCAGCATATTCGTTGCTAAATTATTCCGCCCTTCTCCGATCCTAGAAAATTAAATTATCTTCCCTTCTTTCAAAGAATGATGCTGATCTTATTTCTATATAGGCACGTGAATCTGGCTAAAGCAGATGACAACTATTCATATAAACAAAGGTAACGGAGGTGTGCTTTATACGTTGTGAAACAATAATTTAATTTTGGATGTTACGCGTCTTCTGATTGGCTGACGTTATTTTGTTATGAGCCCATAGACATAATTCAGTCATGTGACCGTGACGTCATCAACGTTTTTTTTCATGGTTTTCTACGGTTTAAAATGGAATTTAGAATTAAATTATAAGAAATGACTTTCTGTCTATTCGAAATAACATAAAAAATGTGGTGCATACTGTTAAATAACCCGCTACGCGCGTTATTCAGTGTGCACCAAATTTTTTATCTTATTTCTTCATAGACAGAAAAAATATTACAGTCATTCCTTAATTAAACTGATGAAACAAAAATTCAAATGATATCTAGTCACAAGTAAACATAATAATCTAATATGGTCGTCAACAACATACACATATATTAACCTCTTAATTCTAAATAATACAAGACACGTAGGGAATACATTTGCTGCAATATCATAATTTGACAGACATTAGACATTAAAATAAAGCAAACCAACAGCATTGCATTTGATCCTTCTACTTTTAATTCTTTTAATATCGAAAATGGGGAAAACAACTGATATCCGTGTCTCTCGTCACTGTATTTGCAACCACCACATCCTCAATTGACAATGGTATGACAGACGTCTCGCAGTAAATGTAAAAGCTATTTATACTTTTCAACGTTTCATGTAATCTGCTTGTATTACCCTTTCTATAGTTTATCAATACACGGAATACTTGGGTAAAGGTTAGTGATACAGCTGTCCAACGACAAAAATGTCATAAGATATCTAAATGGATATACCTAGTCTTTAGACATGGATATGTCTCAACACGTTTGAGAACTATAGACTTAACATTACAACATGCCCGAAGTGAAGTGCCTAGTACCGGATTGCCAATATCTGAGAAGACTGATGATTTCGACACTGTTGTGGTTGCAGCATTACTAACAACTCACGCAATAGTTCAGTTGACATTGCCATTGTCTCAGCCAAAATATATCAAAAGTAAAACATCAATTGAAACTGATTGCAGTAACGATTGGACATAATTTTTATCTCGATGGAAAAACTACAAACAAGTAACCAAGGTCAGCGGCAAAGACCTTTTTATTCAGCTACTAGAATGTTGTGATGATATTTGCGACGAGACATTACAAGATCTCCCAGTGGCTGACTAGTTGATAAATCTGTACAAGAAGTGCTTCCAGTCATGCTAACACTCGCAGTGAAAGGGAAACACTATTGTCATGCGTTTCTCTTATGTCATGACATAGGATCGCAACGAGACAGTTCGTTAACTTGGAGCCAGACTGCGAGGCCAGGTCAGCGTTTAAAAATTCATTTTGCAATGTCCAGGATGTGAACATATTGTCGTTTACATAGAAGATATCTTGCGTGATGTACTAACCCGTGGACTAAGTGACCTCGATAATCAGCTAGATATCTAAGGAGACAAAAATCAGGACATGCCAATGGTACAAGTCTTCAAACTACTTGAGGCCAAGGAAGCCGGTAAGAGTTTTGCATCACGCCTTCTTGATTCACAAGGCACTGAAGCCGCCTCTAGTTCACACCATCGAAAACGAAATACCAATAGTGCCAGAGACACGAAAATATATGACAACAAGGTGGAATTATGTGGTTACTGTGGAAAAAAAGAGACACGGAAAAAATTCCTCCCAAAACGAATGTCTTGCACACGGACATACCGGTTTAAGCATATTGTTTTTATATATATTAAGCTTTAAATCTCTTCATCTTTGATTGATTTTAAGTCCTTTCATACTGATGCAAATTAATCTATTTATTTCCTATTCAACCAATATCATGTAAGAGAAAATATATTAGATATACGCACTATATATCTATTTTTCATTAAGGAACACAATAGATATGATCTTTAACATCAATTATTTATGCCACGAACTCAATTTTCTCCACAGGCTAACATGAATGGAAGCAGTGCAATGAGGTCATTACAGTTGATCGACTGGAGTGCCCCATCAAATCAAAATGTAAGCTGTTTAACACAAATTAAATATTGATCAACAACTGCATTTGGTGAACCTTCATTGCTTAACACATTTCATGCAGTTTTCAGTTCCAACCAAAGTGTCGTCTTAGTCTGAAGAACTCCAATTATACTATATTCCATCATGATAATAAAATACTGAGACCTGAAGATCAATATGATAATGAATCAATAAAAAGTGCAGGATAAATATCTTTAAATATTCCACATGGCGCACATATCTATATTTTGAGGAACAAATAAGAACTATTTTGTTGAGTCATTATGTCAGATAATTAATCGGTTAAATAAGAAATGGTTATTATTCAGTCACCGTTATGAGTTTAGTGAATAAAAAAATAGATGTGGTATAATTGTCAATATGAGAACTATCCACCAGAGACCATAGACCGAGAGTGTAAACAACTAAATGTCACCGGCGTAATATACATATGGTAAAGTAAGCTATAAGGGATCAAAGCCACTAATGCATAACCCCGTGGCCTTCTATATAAAATTCTAAAATTGGAAGCAATCATAGCTATTGTATCCTTAGTTCAACTAAAGTGATATTCATTCCATGTAAAAACTATATGGCATGTGCCAAAAATTCAACATACATTTAATATGACACTGCACTGATCTCCTGACCTTTGGTAGTTCCGATCTAAGCAGCAGGCTTTCCCCATTTGGTTTCCTATCATTTGTTTTCGACTTTAACAAAGGTTTTTTAATGATCCTAAGTCATTCAGATTTCATTCAATATCCGCATATTTTACTTATTGATAAATTTACAGCTAGGTGTAGGAAATGTTTTGTTCAAAATAGCAAATACTTTCTGGTATATTCTTTCTGACCTGTCCCAAACACGTGGTTCTATATCTTAAAGGCCCCGGTATGAAAAACGATAAACCATTCAGAAGATGATAAATAACTGCATGAATTATACTTTAACAATAAAAGAAAATCAAATATTCAAGATGGGTTAAAAGGTTTCAGCGTTAAACATATTTCATTGTATTACATTTCATTTTTATAAATTTTCTGTATACAGAACTCTGAATTTTTCGAAAAACTGAGGATTTTCTTATTCCAGGCATATATTACCTTAGCCGTATTTGGCACAACTTTTTGGAATTTTGGATCCTCAATGCTCTTCAACTTTGTACTGGTTTTGCTTTATAAATATTTCGATTTGAGCGTCACTGATGATTCTTATGTAGACGAAACGCGCGTCTGGCGTACTAAATTATAATCCTGGTACTTTTGATAACTATTACTATATCTATAATGTTTATTGTGTTAAACACCAGTCGTAGATTTTTAGATACCTTGTGAATTTGTGAGTTATTGGGTTTATGGCATTTACATTAAACATATAAAGATATAAGAAGATTTACATATGTACATTTTTTAGTATTATCTGAATCTAGAACAGACTGGCAACCATTTCAACATTTTGCAGCATTATTTGTTACGTATTCCTGTTAGGTTAATTTGATTTACAATTTACATGGAATCTCATTTTGACATATTATGTGATTACACCAATCTGATATTTCATCATGATACCCAGAACATCGTAAATCTTTGATAATATTTAACATTGATCGCAGATATAATGAATTGAAATATCGTACATTAGTTTAAAACATTTAGAATCGTAACAAATTATCAAACTTAGTGATAAACTGAAATATGATTATTCAATAACCAGCATTTTACTTGTAACTGTAACTCGGAGACAATTATACCAAGTGAAACCTTATACAAACCCAATGAAGTTTTCATATTATATAAATCCTAAATTTAAAGGACACTTGCTGATTATTTTCTAATTATACGTAATGCAGCTGCAATTTAGTTCTTGCTATAACTGTGGGAGTAATTTTGCTGCGATCTCCGTGTGAAAATTAGTACATAACAAACTTCAGCAGCAAATGAAATGTAATTATTGAAGTTGTTTGAGTGCATCGATCATTGTATTTTATTAAACTACAGTTAGTTTTAAGATGTTTTCGTTCAGTAATCAACACTAATAACCAATATCTACGTGTTTACAGAAGGCGTTTTCCATACTCTCCAACATTTTAATTTTTGTAATAATACATTTATTCAAATAATTATCCAGAACATTTCTTCTGCTTTTGAAAAATATTCAAATTACCTAATAATCATGTTTGCTAAAGTATATTAGTGTTTATGTTCTTATCAAGTTAAATATCATTTACAGGTTTGTACAGACAATTGTATATGGTAGTGTAACTTTGGTTACCATGGTTACAGAATACGGAAATTGCAGATACTGATTATAATACATTACCTTGATGTGTTTGAGCTTTTGATTTTTCCATTAAATTTTGTTTACGGATTTTCCGTTTTGAATTTTCCTTGGAGTTCAGTGTTTTTGTAATTTTATTTTAACACACTTAATGAATTATCTGAAAGTTTTTTGAGCAAATCGCATACACATTAACACAATATTCTGCTAAATTATCAATCTTCGTTACGCATTCACATTACCTGGAGATTATTTGTGGCTGATATAAACATTTTCCTTATGTTAAGAAGGTCTCATTTTGAAACTAGTTCTATAACATTCTAGACAGTTGTTTTCTATTTGTTTGATGTGTTGAGATTTTGATTTTGCCATTTAAAAAAAGGACCATATGAATTCGCATTTTCTTTTCGCCTTTCTATTTTTTGAAATTTATATTTTTAATTGTCTGTTTAATTGATGTGCCATAAAATTAAAAGATAAAAAGCAGCAATTAAAACATAGTGTTTGACGTTGAATAGAAAAGAAGACTCCAATGACTTATTTATTGAACTAATTGTGTGTATGACAAAGTATAACTTGATGATTTTAAAAGTTGTAAATTAATACGTTAAACACTTTCCCTTGGAGGCACACGATACATACATTGTCTTTATATGACATTTGCATGGGCTACGTTTGTCAAGATTAATCGGAATTGGACAAAAATGAAATGATGTGTTTAATGAAAGAGGTGTTTAATTGAAAACAATAAGTGAGGCCGCTATAGATTTGAATGTCGGTCAGAAATATACAAACCTGTTTAATTGATTGATTAACTGTTGGTAGGATGAGGACATCAATGTGTTTAACATTCACAAGAGACACGCCATATATTAAATTTGTATCTTTTTCTTCTCAATTAAGCAACTTGACAATTTGAAAGTATTCGACTTTTGGCTTAATGAGAATAATAATTGATTTTCGAAAGTTTAGGAAAATTTAATTATTATACAACCATGAAATATAGCGTACAATTAAGTTATCTGAGATTATTTAGAAAATAATACACTTTATATAATTCAACTTTGGCTAATGAGGTGTGTTGCATTTTCACATATTGACATTTTATGACTGTTTATTTTTATATTTTGAAAGCTACGACTAAAACATCAGATAATCTTGTTTTCTTTTTTAGGTCACATACATGTATATAAAAAGAAAAAAAGTAAAATCACAAAAATACTGAACTCCGAGGAAAATTTAAAATGGAAAGTCCCTAATCAAAGAGCATTATCAAAAGCTCAACGACATCAAACAAATTGATAACAACTGTCATATTCCTGACTTGGTACAGGCATTTCTCATGTAGAAAATGGTGGATTGATCATAGATTTATAGCTAGCTTAACCTCTAAAAACGAATCTTTTCGGACTTTTCAGCTGTATTTTAATTGATACGACAAAAGTGTAGGTATGCCTATTGAAATCGCCTAGTATTTTTCATTGCTTATGGTGTTTCTTGGGGAAAGTGTTTTAATCTAGTGACAATTGCTCGAAGTTGATGTAGTTTCATGCCAAACAGATGTTGAAACACAATCTTCATAGCCACAGGTTCTGCGACATTTCTTGGTGATAACATCTTTGAAAAATTTTCTCACTACGTCATGTATCCTTCTTCAAAATCAATATGAATAGTGGTAACATTTATTTTGAAATTATATTTGTGAAGCTCGGGTTTCAGTTTGTTTGTTTTCTTGTAAATAAGTGAAAACGATCCGCTTATAACTATGATGCTTGCACTATCCTTTATTTAAACAAAAAGTCATGTAGTCTTTTCGTGTGAAACGCCTTCTTATCTTATTTCTCTTCTCTTCTTCATTGCAGCTTGGCAGAACACCTCGTCGTCTATGATTACTACAAATTTTATTTGTACATACAAAATACTGAACAACAAAAATAATTACATGTTGTAGTAGTTTCACAGCAGTACATAGATTTACCATGCCGGAGAGCTGATACCACGATATAATATATTTTTAATAGGATTTCGATACTGAAATCACCAGTATCTGAATATTGAAAAAAATATGCTTGGAAAAAAAACCGCCTGCAAATTTTAAGGGAGTAAAAGAGACACAAACTTTGAGCCAAAATATTGGTAAGTAGGGGTGTCAGTTTTGTTTTACCATAATACATTAAATATCTTTGTTTTGCTTGAGAAAATAGAGGACAGATACAAAACGGATATTCAAACTCATAAATCAAGAACAAGCTAGCAATGCCATGACAACCTTCATGACCATTTTTTTTCAAATACAGTGTCTATACACTCCGACATTTCCACATATTTGTCTGTACTTTGAAAAAAATAATGGTGGGGCACAGTACACTCATTAAAAGCAAACTCATAAAGTTTAAACCCACTCAATTTCCTATTTCAAGTAATCAAGTCTCATTTATTCATTTGGAGTGAGTTTGCACATTGTATAATTTGATAAAGATCTAATGCAACGATGTAATCCCTTTGAAATAGAAATGGACAAATTCAGGGTTACAAGACAGCTTATTGAATTAACAAAGATAAACATGTATCTCTTATGTAATGACTAAAACATTATCAAAATCATTTTGTAATTAAATCACATGTTGACTGGCATTATCCTGGATGATGTATTTTGAATACAAATAATTTGTTCGTGATTATACTGTTTGTAAATGGGGGGCACACTCCATTGTTTGAAGGTTAAGCAACAACTCGGTCTGTGAACCAAAAATCCGTACAAAATGTGTGTCTTCATTAATTTTGCAAAGATGTTACCCTTTAAATGATAGTATTCAAGTGTTATATATTAAACTGACAATTCTGTCATGTTCCAAATATTTGATTCTAAAAACTGTCGGACCAGAAATGCAGTCTATTTAAAATACTGATCCTGATTCCACTTCCGGTTACAATGTTCTCACAACTCTATGTGTTCCTTTCTTTTGTGTAGATTTCGTGACCTTCGGACTTTTTTTGTGAATATTACAAGATTTCCCCCTGAAATGTACCTGAAAAATTACTCTGACTCTTGAAAAGACTTGCCATATTAACTTAATTAACGAGTACTAGGATACATGTCGATTCAAGTCATTGAATTGATCATACTTATTATAAATGAACCTGGTAAAGTCATATTATTTTGTATGTAATATGTGTGTCACAGATGACAACGAATATATATGTACCGACTTGTTATCGAATCTTAACTTGTCATGAACAACACCGCAATGCTGTTATGTGTTGTATTGTTACGTCTTGTATGTCATTTCAAAGCTCATTAAAGCTAATGTTATGCCCTTGTTTGTATACTATGCCGACTCTTAATAAAGGTTATTCATTAATATCTATTATTTATGTTTAAAAAAATGTAGAATCGTAACTTTTTATCTTTCTGTTAAATTTTGATTTTTGCTGGGGTTTATATATTAGTTCAATCTTTAATTGATTGTGTAAAGTGTGATATAAACTTTTCTTTGTCTTATAATGCGAAATGAACTATTCTTTGTGTATAGTGTGTATAATGTACTTCATGTTTTCTTTTCGTCCTAGATCTGTGACTATGTTATTATCTGATTTTCTACGACCATTTTTGTTATCTATTGTTCTACGGCCATGTTGTTATCTTTTGTTTTACGGCCATGTTGTTATTTGTTGTTCTGACTGTAGCCATGTTGATATCTGTAGTTTTGTGGTCATGTTGTTATCTGTTGTTTTGTAGCAATCCGTTTTTCTACGACAATTGTTTTCTTCTGATTATAATAACAGTTATTTGATTATAAAGAATACTTTTACATTATAATCTCAATCGAAGATCAGTTCACTGTCAATATAAAAGAAGTGAGTATAACTATTCGAGTTCGAGGAGATAAAAGACAACAAATTACTCATGTGTTGGATTCTCTATGTGTATATATATTTTTCAATTGAAATAGTTTTGTTCACAATAATTCCAAGTCAACTCAATCATAAGATAGACCAGCTATGTACATGAATGTTATCCAGGTATACTAAATATCTAAATGTCTCCTAAACTAGAACCAAACTTATTTCTGAAATATTTCGCACAACCCTTCGGTTAGCAAACAAAACAACAACAGATGGAAAATATCAATTAAAACATAATAAGCAACCAGTTAAATGATAAACTTTCCATTACACCAATTTTCCTTGCAACACTTTAAACGGAAAATGTTTGTGTTATTTAAACTACAAAATGTAGTTAACTTAGCCGCACTATGAGTTGTTGTCACGAATGCTGTCTTTTGTTGTCAGTTTTGTACAGTAAGATATTTGGTCTGTTAATAATAAATCTGTTCTTTCATCTTGCGTGCTTGTAGTTTTTAGATTCATTGGGGTAATATAATAACAGTCTTCTCTTTATCTCTTAATACTTTTTTCTTTGATTGTGTCTTGTATACTCAGAATTGACCAATTTAATGGCATGCAAAAGGCAATTTGAGCCCACTGGCATCTGTTCTTTGCATACATAACACAAAGTAGTTTCGTCAAAGTAATGTATGTTAGTTTGTCTTCCATCACATACATCAAAAAAGATAAAACTGCACTTGCGTGTAAAATATTGGAAAATGAGATCTTGTTAACTTTTCATCTAGATAATCAGAATGACTTTCGGAACTTTAGAATCAAACAAATAGTCCATGAAATGATAAGAACTAATACATGCACGTCTACTTTTTGGTTGGGTTGTTGTCTCTTTGACACATTCCCGATTTCATTCTCAATTTTACATAATGATGTGCAGTATAAATTTGACGGCAATGGATCATATTTTTGTTAACCATCAAGACTTAGTGCCCAATATTTAGTATACCGTATACATCTACCATATGAATATGTTTTGTGTTTTGTTTTATTCATGGGTCCTAAAGAAATATCTTTAAAAATGAAAATAGATTTTATTTTTCACTTCATTCGAAAAATGAGCTAACTGCACTCTATTGCTCGTTGTTCTTGTAGCTAATTAGATATAGTTGATTCGTCAAGAAGAATTTGTTCCAATCTGCTCTATTTATTTCATTTGTCAAAACAGGATATCTAGTAAAACAAATGAAGCTGCAACTAATACGCACACATACACAACAGTATTTTATATTTAAGCATGGAAGAATGAATAAAAAATTCTGTCTTTAAAAAAAGATATCAGGTCCATTCAAATGTAAACATAGTGTTCTATCAGGTTTTGTCATCATACCCTCTTCCCCTAATTAAACATTTGCATATAATTTGACAACAAAAAGTTGACGGTTCTAAAAGTTAGAATTATACGTCTTTCTCTTAAGTATTAAAATATATACTGCATGGTAATAAACTAAATGTATTTATATAATATATCGGTATTTTTAAGAGATAAAGAAGTATCAAAAGCTGTAAAATAGACATAAACATAAGATATAAGTAGTTTACAATCTTAAATGAATAACAAATTTGAAACAGTTAACACCCACGAAGAAATGTCAATGATAACTATATGTCAAGCAAAATTTTAACAATTAAAGATACAACCTATTTAGATGTGTATATCAGGGACAGACGAACGTCACAGAAAGACGATCTATGTAATAGAGATTTTTGACAAGTAATACATTTGCGATATATGGTTTCTGATAATCTTTATACTAGGTATATAGTGTTTTGTACTTTTTAAAATTAATACTACACCTTGAAAGTTTTAGTCGCCATAAATACAAATATCAATAGCTATCAATAGCCTTGTTGACTTGCAATCGGTAGATCTAATGAATATGTCAGTGATATTCACATTCTCGTGCATCAAAAGCTATTCGATGTGAGCCAAGGCTCCGTGTCAAAGGCAGTACTTTGACCTTTGATCGTTAACTTTTATATATTGTGACTTGGATGGATAGTTGTCTCATTGGAACTCATACCACATATGATATTCATATTCATAGTAAGCCTTCATAATCACAAAAATTGGACAGTGCTGAAAATGACAAGCCGTGCCCTGAGTTTATTTTTATTTATCTGGATAATGTCATTTTCAAGTTTGATTTTATGCCTGTGATATTCTTGTAGCGTATAATTTTTGTTGTTGGTTTTTGTACAATTTCAATAGGTGCAATCAAAGTAAAACAATAGTGTCATCATGCATACCTAATTAACCTTAGTGCAGTATCACTTATACACATGCCGTTACTATATTGCAGCCTCCCTTATATATACGGTGACCTATAGTTGTTAAATTTATGTGTCATTTTGGTCTCTTGTGAAGAGTTGTCACATTGGCAATCATACAACATCTTCGTTTTTAATATCATGCATGTCGTTACCATAGTTGAGCGTTATTTAGAAATTGGTTACAAACCGAAATTATTACTGCGTTTATTTTTCATAGGTCTCATACTATTAATTTCATGTTCAGTGAAAACCGAAATATTGATAAAAACCGTTATGTTGCATACATTATTACACAAATCACTTCAGAATGTAAATGATCCCTAAATTTGATGTTTGTGTGACTACTAATATCTTGCAATTAACATAAATCAATACCGAAGCCTGCTATGGACAGACATGTTAGCCTATTGAAATATTTCCATGCAGTTGTTTATTCCTGTTCTATTTTTTCTTGTCCGTTTTTCTGTAATAACATGACGCTAGTCACTCGCACACAATGAAAACTAAATTCCGAGAACAAATTTTCATTGATATGGTCAGAATTATAGATTGACTGTAACAGTTAACAAAACTTTGAATTTTCAAAATTCTAAGAATTTTCTACCTGAGGAATAGAATCTGTATATGGAAAAACTTTCCGCAAACCGACCGTGCGAGGGATGTATATCCATTCAAGGTCGTTAAACACTTTCATCATAACCTTCCGCAAATGCGTGTTCTCTTCAACGTCGTGATCAATTGCCTTTTAGACGTTTTGGGTTTATTTCGAATGTCACTGGAGAGTCTTTTGTAGACAAAGCAATCGTCGCGCGTACAGAATTTTTACATTTTGTATCTGTGTGAGTTTATTTATACATTTAAAACCTTACACATATTTTAGAAAATTATTTTATAGACTATATTTATGAGGATATCTCTGCAGGAGGGATGACTAGGCTACGTATTTGTATATGTTACTAAGCAGATAAAAAGAACTAAACTAAAGAATTCAGTTTAATTAAGACTCTTTTCGAACATTAAAACAAAATGAAAACTGACATAAAATTGTTTTATGATACCATTACATGACATGCATATTCAAACATACATGCACATCATTTCACTGTAAGGTTTTTGTTAAGATTATCCTTACAGATTATTAATTGTTCTGAAAACAAAAAAAAATATATAAAGGAAATGATGAAACCTAGGTTAGTTGGTACGAACGTATTAGGTTCAAGGCTGTATCAATAATTTGTTATAAAAATAAAGACAAAAGTAGTACAGCGCTGTTTGAAACACTTTCTATTTTAATGTGCAAGCACGAATACTTTTTTTTATTCCGAAATTATATTGTCAAAGAATACTAACTAGCTTTCAGAAACTGCGAGTACTCTTATTTTGGTGCTGATTGTTACTATGTTACTTGTTTTTGTACCTCGTATCAATATTTCGAGTTGCGCCAATTGAAACGGATTCTTAATCCCGTCACATTATGTATGTGCCTGTACTAAGTCAAGAGCCTGTTACAGTAGTTCAGTGGGTTCGTTATTCATGTCTATCGTATAATTCGTATTTGTTTTTCGTAAATTGTTTTGTACATAAATGAGCCCGTTTGTTTATACACGAGATTGTGATGTAACAGCACAATATCAGAATAAACTATACAACTCTGTGGCAAACAATTGACTCATCAGATCAATACAAAGCACTAGAACAATATAAAACAAAAATATTAAAGATACAAAGTATAGATCTGAGAGTACTCGATAATATCTGATGAATTAATCATGTATTCAAGACAATATATCATTCATTACACATCAAATGAATTTAGTGTTTTGAAAGGTATCACCTTGTGTAATGAAAAGTTTCGACAAGATGTAGCCTTTATAACTGTTTAGTTTTGTTTTAACTTATTCATTACAGAATCAATGTTATTACCAATGATAACATTATTCAACGATCAAATTACAAAAATGAATAGATAACCATTGAGAGTAAGCCCATATATACGAGTGTATAGAAAAAATACATTCTATTCTCGATAATAAACCACCCACCAGAAGATGTATTGACTTAGCAGCTATGTAGCACAACCTATTTTTTGTTTTGGAGGTGAAATGCTTGTCAAACAGATAAATCAAATACAGAATACAACAATATTACTTAAAAAATATTAATAGCTCATTTTTTGTTCAAAAGATATCCAACTTGTAATCTGGGAATATCCGTCCAAATTGATTAGACTAGATTTCATGTATGATCTCAATAAAAGAAAATGTATACTTTTACTTGTAACATTTGAAAAGTAAAATCGATCATCAAGATGAACATCTTAATTACTTTCTATAATGTTTTTGCTGCCTATTTTAGCCGCCGTTGTAAGAATCATTACAGTAGATAAGACGTATGTCGTCATACTGAAATACCAAGGGGTAAAAGGTCAATGGGAACTTTTTGTAGATGATGTTTTATATAGTATCTGATTTATCTTTTACAAAACATGTATTTATTATACATGCAATGTTACTTTGGTTTAGAAGTCATACCGATATGGTCTCAAGGCGTTTACAAGGTATTGACCAAGTAAGAAAGGATTCATTTGAAAAAATACTTTTCTAACATTAAATTTGAAAGTCCCGTTTTGTGATAATGTATTTTGTTATCGGAAGTAAACCCTTGAATCCTTGTAAGATAATATTCCCCACGTCAGGAACCCGATAGTTGACTTATGTCATATGTAATAATGTTTTTTATGATCACTTTTTTAGTGTTATCGATCTTTTATATTTTCTGTTTAATGTACACCCAGCTTTATTAGACTTGGCTCGATTTAGTGTTTATGCAGATAAATGTTTGAAGTTGGATTCTATAGTTATATTAACTAAAGTGACTTTGTGTGTGTCGTAGGATTATTTTCTTATTGAATACGTCTTCTCTTATTCATCTTTAAGATTAAATGATTTACATTTTAACATTAAAGACGTTACATATAATTTAATTTGAAATGAAATGAATGAAGTATTTTTGAATACATTTGTGGATGATATAATTGAGACCTGCTTTATATAAATTTGTCTTGATGCTGTTATATCGTCTTTATTCATAAACTATATCTTATCATATTTTTTTTATCTTAAAATCTAGTTTTGCTGTTCACTGTCTTGAAATTTTAACATTCCGTTTTTTTAATAAACAAAATGGTTGACATCTTAAAGATAAATAAACAATCTATGAACTCAAAACACTTTGGGGAAACAATTCAAAAATGTTGTTATACCTACCTAGGAATTCTTCCTAGAGTTTGAAGCAGTCTTATCAATCAAGTATCTTGATTTGAGAAATAGTATACCAAGGAGGGTAGATTATTTCAAAATTATCACAAACATCATCTCGTCTGTTAGAAAATGTTTTTTACAGGTTCAGCGTCAGAATGTATTACTGATAAGGAGAAATCTTGTGGGGGATAATATAGCGATACAAAAATACAAGTGCCAACCGAAATATCATGTGGGGGATAATATACAATTACAAGTGTCAGAGATATTGAAAATTTAATACAACAAACAAAAAAAAATTCAAAATTTTACAACTTCCTAAGCGGGGATGGTAATATCGAATACCTCAGTTTCATTGTTCTGCTTTTGGTCCTTGTTAAGTTTCCTTTTTTATAGACGGCAACAATCTGTACTTCTAAAATGAGATCGAAAAAATAACTAAAACGATGAACAAATTTTATAAACAGTATAGACAAGATATTAGTAACGTAGACGCCACGTTTAGATTTTTGCTAATTCTAAATGTTTCCATAGCTCAATTTGTAAACTCAACCATTCTTGTACTTTATTTGTTAACTTATTTTCACAGTTATAATCAGTATATATCGGCCAAGGAAAAGTTACTGCCTTGATGGTTTACTGAAAAAAGTTAAATTAATTTTCCATTTTATAAATAAACCGTTACGGTACTTCAATGATAATAGGAATATACGCAGATGTAAGGGAAAAGCACAACGAAAATCGAAGTCGTCATTATAACAGTTAAACCCTACTGAAAATCTGTGTTACAATTACACTTTCTTTTCCTCGTAAATAGTTATTGACAATTGGGACTGATTGTCGAGAGCATGTGCCTGTTGGGATTTGTAAAACAGGAATTGCTTATCATTCCGGGACGGTTAGGTTACACCCAAGTATTTTATAGGATTCGATTCGATGATTTTATGTAATTCTGTAGTGTTTTGGTAAAAGAGGCTTGTATTATCATTTCTTCTAATATGATTGTTTTTCCGTTTTTTTCGTTGACGCCTTGGGCGGTATCTTCTCACCTTAATTTGAACTTTATGTTGTTTTTTTTATCAAACAAAAGGAAGACAGTTTGTAGATTTAAAACTCTTATTTACTGCATTATTTTGACAGAAACTGAAGTATCATTATACTTAATAGCATATTAATCTATTGTAATAAAAATTCATAATATCTAATACAATTTGTAGATTTAGCTAACAAGGTCCTTATATTTGTATAAAATAACATTTGTTTATAGTGGAAAGTTGTTTTAACGTTAAATAAGCTACAATTAAAAATTGCTTGCTAGTCCCTCTCTGTGATTTCCTTTAGAGAACTGTGGTTCATTTCCCAATCAATCTATCATGAAGGGAAGATAATTAATACGGATTTCAATCATAGTCTTTTTCAAAAATGATGAACGGTTCTTTATATTGGTATGTAATCATTTTAAACGTTTCAAATTTATGAAATTATATTCGTACATCAATGTTTTTGATACACCAATAACAAAAACTGAAATATATTGAATCGATACATTTTGTAACTATTCAAATTAATATCAGAAACCTAAACTTAATTATAAAATAATGAACCTGTTAAAGGGAGACAATACTCGCATAACTTTTTCGAATTGGCACATAATACAACGGAATGTCACTCTTGCATACAAATGGCACATCAATATATTAATTAACTGTGCAATCGCGCTCCACCTTCAATGATGATTCTAAAATATAAATATAACCAAAAGTTTTTAATCTATAGATAGTAAAGACTAATGAAATCTAACCCACTGTTAAAATATTTCTTTGCATTTTTTTTAAACTTCTTCAGTAAAATGACTTTCATAGCTCATAATTAACGTTTTTACACAATATTTAAATAAAGTAGCTAAAGATTATTCGCTTCTCAAAGTGTAAGACGCAATAAAAATCGTATGCTTGCACCATCTTACCCAAAAACAGATTTAATTAAGTTCTGAACATTTCGACATTTCTTCGTTAAAACCGGTTTTAAACAAATCACAAGTACGTGTTAAGATCCGACTAAATACCCATATCCCGATATCGTCAGGTTAATTTGCTATACTTAAATAAAAATACTAAAACGATCGAAAGGGACTTTCCTTACTTCAAATTCATAAGTAAAATTGTAGTTGTAACTTCTTGGTCCATCTCATTGTTATTGAATCCACTACATTACAGTATTCTGACTACTAGTAATAAATTTGAATCTAACAATGATCACTTGAACAATGCTTCTGTTAAAACGTAACGTATTTAAGAATAATGATGTACCATGACCCTTTTCGTAGATATTATTGTATGTCGATTGTGCATATTCATTCTGGAAACAAATTCTTAATATTTGAATATGTTTTCGTACATCGTATAATCTAATGATGAAGTACAAATGTACCTGTTTTAACTAATCACGTATATCAGCTGTTGTATTAACATGTGAAGGGTTTTGCTTCTTTGAAGTGCGTGCACTTATTTCCTATTTATCTTAATTCTAATTACATGCAAATGAATTTTAGAAAAAAAAATTAAATGTAACTCCAATCTTAAACATTCCTGACTTATTAACACTTTTATAGTACTGATTGATAGTTCTATTAGAATCAATTTTATTAAATATTCCGCGAACGCTTAGCTATGGAGGAACGAAAATATACACACTTATGCATATCGTCTTATTTTGAAAATGTAAAGATATGTACTTATTTTAAGTCATAAGAAACGAGTGACCGGTGAAAAATAATGTTCTTCCAATTCTTGAACCAATGCATACAAACATCATAATAGTTATCAAAGGTACCAGGATTATAATTTAGTACGCCGGACGCGCGTTTCGTCTACATAAGACTCATCAGTGACGCTCAAATCCAAATATGTATAAAGCCAAACAAGTACAAAGTTGAAGAGCATTGAGGATCCAAAATAACTATGTCTTCTGTGCACGAATTTATCATTTTTTTTGGTGTAAATTTGGTATAATCGTCGATTTTTTTTTCAATCGGTCAGTGTTGTTGTGAAAATATGGCAGGTAATTAAAGTTCGTGTTTTGAAGCCGAAGTTAAACGATTGTCACTTGTTTGTCAACAATCAACTAAAAATCAACAAAAAGCATGGAAATTGAGAACGTGTTTAACATGTAAATTCAGATAATAGTTTATTTTAAGGACATCCATGCGTATTGCGATCACCGAGTTTTTTCGAGATGGGTCACACTGAGGTCACTTTGCATACGGAAAATATGTCCTGGAAGGAAGGAAGCAATTAAAATCAAGTAAACTTCTTCTAAATATGAATACATTAAAGAATTTTCTTCAGAAAAAAGTATATGCACATAAGTTTTATAATGAAAACTATCCATTGACTTATAAAAAAACATATGCATTATTGTTTTAATTTGAGGTTTCTTATGACTTTAATACTAAAGAATGTATAGTTATCATGGAACACAGTCGTGTTATTTACAAAGAAACTTGATGAACGTTAATTCAGATTCAGCTAAAATGTGGTAAGCTACTACTTATCCTATTCATATATATATATATATATATATATATATATATATATATATATATATATATATATATATATATATATATATATATATATATATATGAGAAGATGTTGTATGAGTCCCAATGAGACAACATTTCATCAAAGTCACAATTTGCAAAAGTAAACCATTATAGGTCTTCACCACCGCGCCTTTTCTTACATCGAACAGCAAGCTTTAAAGGACCACAGAGATGACTAGTGTCAGTTCATCAGGTATCATGATTACAGATAGAACATTGGTTATTTGAGTCATTTGATTGTTGTCTCATAAACGTATCTTTCGTTTATTAAATTCTTTTGATAAAAAGTAAGATGACAGCAATACCTGGCAAAATCAACAGCTCGAACACATCAAACTTAAAGGTGAATGACATTTGTCTTTTTAGTTCACAACAATAAGATCATGTTTTTGATCAATATTCAATAAAATAAGAAATGTTACTATTGCCAATCAGACAGCTCTCGACGCGAGGCCAACAACGCGATTTGCACTTTTAAACTATAGTTTACCATATGGCTTCAACATTGAACAGAACCCATACCGCATAATCAGCTATAAAAGGCCACGAAATGACAAATGTGAAACAATTCAAACGAGAAAAAAAACTAACGGCCAAATGTATGCACAAACTATTAACGAAACATATGTGTGTATGTCTGTCCAAAGTCAAAAACTTAGTCAGAGGTCTTAACTATTAAAACAAATGTTTTGGGTTTTTTAGCGATTTGTGTTCTGATTTAAAAATGTTTGTGTTCCTTTTAGCGTTGCTATATTTGTGTTGTTTGCATATATTATTTTATTCTGCAACTGATCGCAACTAGAATGGAGTGGGTTGAGTAAAAACCAGTGTAAGCATAGCTTCATGAGTATATGTCTGTCCCCGAGTCAGTAACTTGATGAGTTTGTTTTTTTGTATTAATTAATGGTTGAGGTGTTTTAGAGAATTGTGTTCTGATGAATGATCAGTGAATATTCATTTTAAGTTTTGTAGCGAAAAGAGAAAATGGTCCCATGATCCACATTGTTCTTTTTTTTCTGCAAGCACTTTATAAAAAATATTTTCTCATAATTCATTTTGAAATTCAATCGTTTGGCTTTCTTGCTATTCTCACTAAAAAAATCCCATTTAAAATCTATAAAAAAATAGATAATTTTGCAGGTAATCAGGAAAAATAGACCCTTGAGCATGGTGACGCGTTATACCTTGCATTATTTTTTAAGGAAACAAAAGCATGATTTAATTGCATTTTTGGCAAGGTATCAGGAAATGTAATCGTTTATTTTTTTCATTTAAATCCCTCTTATCTACCTTAAAACAATTGGCAGTCCCTTTGGTATCTTTCGTCCCTCTTTTATGTACAATAATACAGGCGGATTCCATTTATTCTCCTATCAATGATCATGATGATAAGAAAAATAAAACCGGTTTCTTTTCATTGACTGAACTTTGTTTCTGGTCTGTTATACGCATTCTTGCTCAGAACACAAGTAGCAATTGTAGATATTATGGTCCAATGAATAATTCTTCTGATATAATTCCTTAACTGCAGAAAAATGACTATGTATTAGTGTTCTAATACTATTTAGTAATCTTTCATGAATTTTATATACGAAAGCGATATTAGATCAAAGATGTTGATAGGTATCCAATTTCTGCATTAATATTAAATTTCTTATTTTTTTGTGTTTACATGTTTATTTCGATTCTCTTGAATATTTTCTCTTATGAATAAAATATTTGAACACTGATAAATATTTTAATATATGAAACGTGATATTCCAAGGAAATAAGCATTTTTGTTTTCAAATTATTTGTTATGCCAGTGCAATATATTGTATACTTGTCTATATAATCTAAATCCATGCTGTTTCAAGGAGTAGACTTATGTTTATTCAGAATGTTTTTCTAAATTTCTATATCTATTCCTGAATCCATTATATTTTATAACAGAAGAAATAACATTTAAACATCATCACCTAACTTGACATCCCAGTGAAAAACATTGCAATTGTTACATCTGCTCCCAGTGATAAGATAGAATGAGGTTGCGTTAAATATTCACAAAATATACATCAAGAAGACCGATATTTATAAAGGCAACAGTAGTATACCGCTGTTCAAAACTCATAAATCCATGGACAAAAAACAAAATCGGGGTAACAAACTAAAACCGAGGGAAACGCATTAAATATAAGAGGAGAACAACGACACAACACTAAAATGTAACACACACAGAAACGGACCAAGCATCAGACAAAATCCCACGAGAATAACAAAAATAACATCAAAACCAAATACAGGAATTTGGGATAGACAAGTACCGTGACACGTCTTATCGAAATGTGAAATTACACTAAAAAATAAGAGAAAACAAACGACGCAACGTTAAAATGTAACACACACAGAAACGAACAATAATATAAAATGGCCATATTCCTGACTTGGTACAGGACATTTTTTAAGGACAAAATGGTGGGTTGAACCTGGTTTTGTGGCATGCCAAACCTCGCACTTTAATGGCTATGTTAAATATAACATTGAAATGACAACATAATATTACAGGACTACAATACAAATAAATAGGAGAACGTATTAGACAAAGAAACACATGATTAATGAATAACAAAAAGCATCAAGTTTAAAATTCAATACGTCAAAAACGCGCCTCGTCCACACAAGACTCACCAGTTACGCCCAGATATAAAAGATCGAAAGCGAAAAAAAGTACAAAGTTGTACAGCACTGAAGATCAAAAGTTGAAAAGGGCTGTGTCAAATACGGCTATGTTTTTATGCTTGGGATAAGAACATCCCTATTATTTAGAAAAATTAATGCTATTGCAAACAGTAAATTTTATCAAATGAATATAACAGATATACATAATGAAACTGAAGTATTAATTCATTACAGAAAACAAACACGAATATATAATGCACAGACCAACACAGAATAGACACACCCGACTCAGTCCAGGCCTCAACGCAGTAAATCGTGAAAATGACGTCACATACGATTGTGAAAAGGCATTAAAAATTACGTTACCTTTGAATTTATGAAATTTCTTAAACAGCAGAAGAATAACGTCACATATGAAAAACTATATCTCAAAAGTAAGATAGAATTAGGATTGATCAAAGATTACTAGAACACACCCGCGAAATCGCGGGGAAATAGAGCGTATGTTAACTGTAAAAAAAAATATAACTGGAGAATTCCAGGAGAGGTATCAAAAGTCAAAGGTACTTGGGGACTGAGCACATTTTATTTTTTTTGCCCTCCCCCTTTTTTCCCAATACCGATTTTTATTCTTTCTGTTTTTCTGTATACTATGAACATACATATATTATATATACAATATAATTACAATATGAACATATATACGTTTATGAACATACATTACTATAAATAAAGTGTGTTTGCTTTTTTCTATCAATTCTCAGTTAACTAATCAATCCACGGCGGTCATTGATATATTATATAGACCCTTATAAAACGCCACAGCTGTCTTATGTGGAACTCTGATATTACTTTATGTTGTTTAACTATTACTTGATGATACTTTGTCTTTACTTAATATGGTTTTGACATTACTTGATGATGTTTCGATATTACACGTTATGATTTCGTATTGACTTGATATAGTTTTGTCATTACTCAATATGGTTTTGTCATTACTCGATGTGTTTGTGTCATTAGTCAATGTGGTTTTAACATTACTTGATGTGAATGTGACTTAACGCTATGTAGTTGTTTCATTACATGATGTGGTTTTGTTATTTCGTAATGATGATTCGCCTATTCTTTATATGGTTTTAACATTACGTAATGATGTTTCAAAATTTGGCGATCTTACACTACTTGATGTGTTTGTTTCATTATTTGATGTGGTTATCCCATTACTTGATGAGGTAAAACCACGTGACCAATTCGGAAAAACCTGTTCTATTTTTAGATCGATTTCCATGTTGTATGTGCCTTGGATGATTATGGCCATCCATCGAATTAGAGTTCAAATTAAAGTTCGGGTTACTGCTCGAGTTAAACTTTGAGTTAGTCTTCGATTTCGAATTCAGGCCATTATTATAATTAAAGTTCTACTTGGCATTGAGTTTCGAGTGTGACTTCGAGTTAGAGTCACATTTAAAGGGAGATTTCTAGTTACAACTTTGAATTTGAGTCACTTTTTGAGGTAGAGTTTGTGTGAGAGGGCTATGGGGTATGCGTACAAAAGATAAACAATGTAACAGTATACAAAACGCAACATAGAAATTGAAATGAAGTTAGATGTGGTGTAATTGACAATTAGACAACTATCCACCAGAGTTTAAATGCATTGGATATAAGAAATCATATATAGGCAACCGCCGGTACAGCCTTTAACACAGCGTATAGTCAGCTACAAAAAAAAACACCACGCACCATGTGAAGAAAATCAGACGAAAACACTTACGGTATAATTTATAAATAAACCAAATCTTCAAAAAAACAAATATGACACACATGATACACCGACGACAATTGAACGTCATGCTCCTGACTCGGGCAGGTACATATAGAAAGTGCACGTGGCGGAGTTTAACATGTATGTGACCGATAAATCCTAACCTAACATCGGACTGTTACAGTAGTGTAACAGCACAACATGAGAAAAATATGTAAACTAGACAAAGTGATGCCTCCCGCACTCCTCTCTAAAGTAGCTGTATTATAACAAAGTCAATTTAGGACTTTTTCTGACATAAAATTGTGCCTGGGAGACACAATTGATGCCTCCGCAGAGGCAAAGTGTTATTTTAAAATAACTATAACATTTAACAGCTTATACCCCAAAAATGACAAAGTTCAATTATCTCCCAAAAGAGCAAAAATTATTAGAAATTAAATCCCTGGCCACATGTACACTTTCAATATATGTACAAACAGTCAGCAGAGTGAAAACTTCCTAGGATTCAAACTATAGGAGAAGTTATCTGGAAATGTTCCTTTAATGCAAGTAAAGGAGTAAGTTCGGTAAGGGTCCTTTTTCGCCCCGATTTTAAAATTCAATGTCGCAAGATAAAAGAAGTTGACTTAAAGACATATGAGAAAGTTATATAGAACTATTTCTGTCAAAGTTTTATTCTAAAGCGTTGATCTTTACATCCCAATTAGGTGAAAATAAGTGATTTTTGCGAAATTGAACAAAATTGACCGAATTTCAGCCAAATTTAGGACCAGGAAACATAGAGCGCAGTCGTCGACAAACTAAATATTCATGTATGACATGTAAAATGTCATAACACACATTATTTTCAAAGATCTTTATTTGTCGACGTATACGCTCTATGTTTCCTGTCCCACTAATCAATGGAAATTTAGCAAATTTCATTGATTTTTCGTGAAAAATCAAAATGAGTACTATTTGTGACGTCATGAATGAAACGCAGGAACGAAATTTTTTTCAACAAAAAGACATATTTCCTATCTAGTCAAATGTATTAGCAATAATTCATTGTGATATTGGCCGATAAATCATAATTTAGAATTAAAGCCAAAAACGGGGGGCCATTTTAGGGCCTTATCGAACCTATTCCTTTTCCAAAAAATGACAAAGTTCAACTATTTCCAAAAAGAGCAAATATTTATAAAAAAAAACCCGACCACATACACACCTTCAATATATGAACAAACAGACAGTAAAGAGAAAACTTCCTATGATTCAAACTGTAGGAGGAGTTACTAGTATGCGGAATAACTATATACCCATAATAGGTCGGATGGACGGACAGGGGTAAAACCAAATGCCCCCCAACTTTCAGTTGCAGGGGCATAAAAACAAAGTTTCAATTGGCTGAGTCAATAGATCGATAAGACTGGGTAATACAAATTCATGGGGGGGGGGGGGGGGGGTATCGGTCGCTCAAGAAAGGTAAGGAGATTTTTCTCAACGAGTGGCAACCGTCGAGTTATTTTTGAAAGTACAAACCCAGTGATTTCATTTTATTTTGTAGTTCACATTGGAGAAAAAGATGACAGTATTTAGGTTACGACAACTGGAACATATCCGTCGTCACATTTGAAACAGATATTTCAAACAGGTTTTTTTTCAATTAGTGCGAGGTAGATCAGAAAATTCAATTGCTAAAAATAAAAGATTGATATTCGTATATGTTCAAATGATCGTTCACACTAAAACATCGGAGAATTGTTATTTTATAGTATTGATGCTTTGTCGCTTAGTCCGAGCCCAATCCCTCCCTTCCTTCATTTCCCGATACTTTAGTGTGAGTTGATTTAAAGTGTCTAATTTGTTTGAAAACAATAAAGTACAAGTCTCAATATCAAGAAAAAGCATCTACAGAAAAACTTTTTTTATTTTGTTTTTACCGATAAATGTATCGATAAATGTACAGCCGGTCAACATTACGCTTTTGCACTGAAATCAACAATATCAGGCGACACACTAGGTTCCGCGGAATATTTTACAAATTTATTATAATATTATAATACTGCTTCCATTTGAAAACTAAGAGAGAAAAAAACGGCAGGACCAACTTGTTTGGGGATATCCCAACTATGTCCGAAATACTGTATTTTTTTTAGTACTTTTTTTCCTATCATTGTCTGCCGTTCCCCTTTTTTATACCAAATAACTCTGAACAACCACTCGAACTTAAATTTGAACTTTGACTCAATGGATATTGATTCCCATCCAAAGCACATTAAACAAAAGAAGGACAAAAGATAACAGAGGGACAGTCAAACTCATAAATCGAAAATAAACTGACAACGCCATGGCTAAAAATGGAAAAGACAAACAGACACACAATAGTACACATGACACAACATAGAAAACTAAAGAATAAGCAACACGAACCCCACCAAAAACTAGGGGTTTAAACAAACGACATATTGAAATCTGTTTAAAAATAGAACATATTTTTTTCCGAATTGGTCACGTGGTTTTACCTCATCAAGTAATGGGATAACCACATCAAAGAATGACAGAACCACATCAAAGAATGACAAGACCACATCAAATAATGAAACAAACCCATCAATTAGTGTAAAATCGTCAAATTTTGAAACATCATTACGTAATGTTAAAACCATATAAAGAATAGGCGAATCATCATTACGAAATAACAAAACCACATCATGTAATGAAACAACTACATAACGTTAAGTCACATTCACATCAAATAATGTTAAAACCACATTGACTAATGACACAACCACAACGAGTAATGACAAAACCATATTGAGTAATGACAAAACTATATCAAGTCAATACGAAACCATATCGTGTAATATCGAAACATTATTAAGTAATGACAAGTCCATATTGACTTATATCAAAATATCATTACGTAAAGACAAAATATCATCAAGTAATAGTAAAACAACATACAGTAATATCAGAGTTCCACATAAGACAGCTGTGGCGTTTCATAAACCTTTCTATTTACTATCTTAGTGACCCGATGAATTTTTGTAAAAGATTTTATGACTGAAGAATTCCAGAAAAGGTATAAAAAAATATAAGTACTCTGGGACATGACAATTGTTTTTCCCCCAAAACTCCTATATTTTTTGTTTCTATTGATTTCAATAACTCCCAATTTACTAATCGATCCACGGCGGTCATTGACATATTATATAGACCCTCTCTATTTAATAAACTCAGTGACCGCCGTGGATAGTAAACTTGAAATTGATAGCAGATAGCAAATACACGTTTTTCATAGTCTTTGGTACTACAAAGTACAACAAAACAAAACGCAAACCGGATGTCTAGTCTGACTTAAAATTTCGTCCAATGACAGAAAAATATCCGGACGCAGTTTTTTTCGTTTTTCTCCCAAAATAACCCAAACTGAATAATCATAAGAATGGATGACAAATGCGACAATACATGGTACCTATAGGACACAGAGGCATGATGATTAAATTTATTGTGGAAGGAAGAGAAGCGACACATAAAATGAGGTCTTCTCGTTTAATAGTATAGATAATAGAACTAAATACTGATATTGCATTTAAACACAATACATATTGCAATACTTATTAATAGCAATTAACTATAATATATATATGTCCAGTTTGTTATGAATCCAACTTCAAACGTAAATTATCGTATAGATTACGTTGACCAAAATCAAATCTAATAAATGACGGCGGTGATTAATTTTTCTCTCCATAACACATAAATATAATAGAACAGACGTCAACACATTTGACAAAATCCGATGAGAATTACAACAAACAACAAAATGTTATAACTACTGTTACATTACTTTACCACACTAATACCCCAGTCCCACTAGGCCGCGATCGCACTACGACTGGTGAACAAAATGCAAATCGTATCACGGTCGTAGTGAGGTCTTCAAGATCGTGAAGAGCGTGGCCAACTTTGAACATGTTCAAAACAATCGTGGTGCGGTCGTGGCGAAATCAGGTCGTAGTAGAAGCGTAGTGAGAGCGCACTAAGATCGTAGTAAGATCGCAAAGGTCGCTGTACAGTCGTAGCGAGAGCGTAGCGAAAGCGTGATTCTATTCGGAAAGACTGCGCTACGATCGCACAGCGAGGTTATCATGACCTCACTACGACCATCACGTTCTCACTGCGACCAAACTACGCTTCCGCTACGACTATACCACGCTGTTCACGACCATAGTACGATTCTAGCACGCCCTTGCCGTCCTCATCACGCTCTTCTTACGACCTGACTACGTTCACACTACGACCATCATTCTCATTGTCATTTTCACATAAAATATATAAAAAAGCTCCCTAGATTTTGTTTGTTTGAATGTAATTATCCATTTGCTCTAACTGCTCAACCATGCTTCTCGTTTTTATATAGATTAGACCGTTGGTTTTCCCGTTTAAATGGTTTAACCCTAGTATATTTTGGGTCCTTTATAACGTGCTGATTGATGTGAGCCAAGGCCCTGTGTTGAAGGCCGTACCTTGGCCTATAATGGTTTACTTTTGTAAATTGTTACTTGGATGGAGAGTTGTCTCATTGACACTCATACCACATCTTCCTATATATATTGATACATCTGTGTCATCTCTGCTATCGTTCACTAAAATATCGTCATTGAGCTTTATGGACCAGCAATAGGTTGTAATTTAGGTTGGATTGGTCGGTCCGACATCTCTGCTTGATCAAGATTCGTTACTTTGCTCGCTCTGCCTCTACATCAACTCCTACCACAACGCCCACGTGTTCTGGTAGATTTTGGTGGCATGACTGTATTGTTTCCGAGAAATCTACGATTTAATCAGAAATAGAAGGAATTGAACTGTATTGATATGGAACACGATGTTGACGTTATTGCCGAGAACGTAGTAAGATCGCGCTATGAACGTAGTATAATCGTGGTAAGAACGTGTTATAATCACAGTAAGATCGTGTTGCAATCGGATAACTCGTGGTATGGTCGTAGTGAGAACGTGAAGAGCGTAGAAAGATCTTGATAAGCGTAGTGAGGTCGCAGAATAAGCGCGGTGAGAACGTGGTATAATCTGTAGAAGCGTAGAGAGGACGTAGTAGCATCGTGAAAGCAACGAAAATTAACATTTTCATGCCGCTTATACCGCGACCTCACCACGATCTAAATTTATTTTAGATCGCGGTGAGCGTGGTGCAATCGTGGTCTAGTGGGACTGGGGCTTAAAAAAAAATATTCAGAAACAATTAAAGTAAACTTATATGTTTCATATGCTGAAGTTTTTTTTTAAATCAACCTAATTACTTAGTTCCTTATAGAAATATTATTAACATAGGACTCCTAAAGTTTCTACATTATAATGCTAAAATGTTGGCTTTCAAATGTTACAGTTTGAGCGTTTCAGATGAAGGTTAACCAAGAAAAAGCTCCTCGGACACAGGAAATTTATCATATGTTATTTTCATATACAAAAGGCACACGACACAGTTATAGGGGAGAACAACTGTCTACTTCTATGAAAATGATGCACTGGAATATTTTAGCATCAAGAAGCTTTATATTTCATATGAAGGTGCTGCTAGACGACTTTTCCTTCAGAAAAATATCACCAAACAAAATTATTCAGTGAAAGGACATTGTCCGCATAGCGTGATGTCCAGTTTAAAGCTTCTCTTTTTTCATGAATTGCTTAAGCTAGCAGTGTTTTTTGCGTGACACATCTGTTGTTGAAACAACATTTCAATTAACTTCAGCAATATGCAGTATGTAAAATATTAAAGTCAGAAGAAACTTAAATCGATGACTACAATTTTGTTTCATGAACTTAATTAAGGTATGGCTATATAGGAACAGTTATATAATTGCTAACCTGTGTACCTAAACATAAAGGTCTTAGTTAGCCTATAATCTAACATGATATCGCGGTACACAATGAGTCACGTGATTCTATTGGAACAACAAGTAAAATCACAAAACTACCCAACTCCGAGACAAATTAAAAATGAAAAGTCAATAATCAAATGGCAATATCAAAAGCGCAAACACATCAACTGAATGGATAGCAACTGTCATTTTTCTGACTCGGTACAGGTATTTTCTGATGTAGAACAGAAAATGCTCTGTTATCCATATACCTTTTTTTTATAAACAGCGATCTGATAAGTATATCATTACTGCTTGTAGTACTCACACCAAAGAGGCCATCAAATCGTAAGTAATTGATAAACAGACTTTAGAAAAGGACGGAACAGTCTACTAAACTCTACAAAAAAAAACTACTGTTTGAGCAAAACGGATCTCCGATCATTACATCTACATGATGTGTGAACATTACTTATCTGCTTGAATAACTGTCACCAAGTACACTCGAAACAAAAAAGCATTACAAGTAAAACTATACATAATAAATATTCAAAAATCATTAAGGAAATGACAACTGCACACATACCCATCGTTTCATTTCATTGCAGTGATCTATGTATTCTGCTGTTTAGAATGGTGATCTAATATTTTATCATCTTTTGTCAGAGAAAATTAATTAAATGTCTTAAACAAGAATGACAATTCATATTGCAACATTGTTTATAATGACGTTAATATTTTATGAGCCTGTGATAGTCTTCCCATTACCCAGTAATTTTCATAGCAAGTTATAAATTATGTTACAAACTAGAAAAACACAACCTCCGACTTTTGGGAATTACTTTCTTTTCAAATTATTAATACATTTACACATTTGTAGAATTTATACAGACACTAAACAACAAATCATGAGTGAATGAAAGGATCCTTCGACAAATCCAAATAAGAAACTTTTACAATTTATCTAAAATCAAAGAAAATAACAGACTACAATGATAATAAACATCGAAAGAAAAAATTAATAGTAATTATTAGTTAAATGTGCAGGTACTTATGAAAAGTATGATGAATCTTTATTTTTTCTCGTCAAATGCAACATATATACTGCCAGGTATGAACGGATCTATGTAATTTATGCAGCATAAAAAACGGCTACTCATTATACATGTATATGTCGGATTATGGTTAACCTCTAGCTTTGAGCATACACAACGTCTGTGAAAATGTATGTGTACCTTAAAGATACATTTCTGCCAGTCGTTTTGTAAGTGTAAGATAAAGTAGGTAATTAACAATTATCAAAGTAAGTAGGCACAAAGTTTTATTACATATTACAATAATTGTATATATCAGATATATTTATAAGGCCTGACGCATATGAAAGTTACGAAAATTCATTTTGTATCTTTTTTCTATGAATAAAGCTAACGATAAACAAAACGAGTTTCCATGTAATGGTGATTTATAAGGATTAATTTTTACAATCAGACATGATGGAATGTAACTTGGTTAGATGAATGAAAGTTAGAAAACAAATGTTACAGAAATATCGATAAAGTGTAAACTTTATTAAATATAAATATATAAGGGCAAACCAAAATGAAACAAAACTGTAAATATCATTTGTGTCCGAATCGAAACTCATGACCCACCTGCAACATAATGCACAAGATCAAAAAGTTAAACACCCCATGGCGGGATGCAGGAATCAAATTATATCATAAGCCTTGCAATCAAAAGAAACGTTAAAACACGAAAAAATGTATTCTCCTATTATATTTTAAAATAAATCAAAGATTTGTAAGGTTAACGTTGATAAAAGAAGTGCACTTTGTATCATTGAGACAGTAATATACGTCTCTCAAAAGTAAAATCACAAAAATACTGAACTCCGAGGAAAAATCAAAACGGAACGTCTCTGATCAAATGGCAAAATCAAATGAGAAAACACATCAAACGAATGGGAAACATCTGTCATATTCCTGACTTGGTACAGACATTTTCCTTATGTAGGAAATTGAGGCTAACACTTTTGTATGTAATACATTTAATATTATAAATGCATGCATTCTTGTTAGAGTAGCAATGTTGATGACTGTGTGGTACAAGGGGAGATATTAAAGTTTGATCATTTCAAAAAGGATGGTTGTTTTATATCTGAATTTTATAAAGCTAATAACAAAGACGAACAATACAAATCTTTTGTAAGTCTCTAAAAGGATAAGCAAACTAATTCTGCACATCACATCACTTGGTGGCCTTCATCTATCATCAGCCGTAGTCCATTTTCCGTCTTTGTCCTTCGTCGTTCGTCTTTCTTTACAAAATATTTAATACTTCTACGTACATTGGAACCAAACATGCCAAAATAACCCCTAGTGTAGCAACTTACATTATGAACCAATATGACTGTCAAAGCTAAACATAGAACATAAGTATTAGCTATCATCGCGTGACTATTTAAAGGAGTCGTTTTATAATCGTGATAGATAAAGAGGAAGTGTAATTGGTTGAATAAAATAATCAACAGGACAAAATCTTTAAAAGGCAAATGGTCTGACGTTGATCTGCATTCTGAACTTTGTGTACGTCTTAATTTAAGAATTTTAATATTTTAAAACACTCAGTTTTTCTTCTACTGACATTCATCAAACTATACTATCTTTGACCAAAAGGTGAACTTTGATCCCGTTCGTTTGTATATAAGGAAATTGTTATGTCGATTACACTGGTAAGCATAGACATCCTTCAAACTGTCGTCATATTCAAATTATGACACTTTCTTTAATATCAGACCACTGATGTGTTATTAACTGTAACTGTCATCTTAAGCGTGCCTTGATCTGTCCTAGAGCGGTTTGCACTCACAAGTGCTTCTGCAAATAGCTTAGTCACCCTTATCAATGTATATAGAACAGCAATAACTTTTAATTACAATAATTAGGATTTTTTAACAATATATAATTAGAACAATGTGCCTCTGAGAGACATCATAATATTTGAAGATAATACGATTTTTTTTAAGTTCCTCTATGCCTAATTTTAGAAAAGACTGGTTAAAGATGCTTCCGTAAATAAATATGAAATATCTCAGCTAATTTAACGATGCAATTATGAATTTTACATTTAATAGTCACCGATTACCCCAAATACCATGGAGTCGGTAACTAAGCGAAATGGATCAAAAATAATGCAAAGTGTATCAAGTTCCATGATATTTATATACCATAAAACAATACAATATATAAAATTATGCTAGTAATATATACGACCAATTTATTGTGTATCCCAGTCAAGCATTAGTTTGAGATAGATTTTGATTTTTTAATACGAAAAAAAGTGTCAATTTAAGTTTGCAAGAATTGAAACTGCCTTTCCAATATGAAATAAAATGAAATAGTACTTAATGAAATAAAGTAACCTGATTGGAATCTCTTCAATACCGTCACATAAGACGAAAACTGCAATTTTTTACAATGATGTACTTAAAAAATGCCCCTATAAAAAAAAACGAAACAAATTTATCTCTACCAGCGATGCCCTTCTTGTTAATTTTGTTACCCTCAAAGATTGAATATTTTTCACTTTACTTTTCGGGTGTATTTTTAATTATTCTTTAAAAGTGGTTCATGTCTTTTTCTGTCTGATAATGTTATATGACCTCTGTTTTCCATCGTACTATCAATTCTACTAGGATGCATATCACAAACACACTTATGTGTAAAATGACTGATGTGAAGAGACGATTGACTATTAATACAAGACGAGGAACATTAAGGTACTAAGACTATCCAGTGCATTGGGATATAATTATTTATTGTTTGTGCTTATAAACCAACTCATGAAAACTTTTTGTTAACGTATGAAACACTTTTTAAATAACAAGTTTAGTTTTACACTTAATTCTCGTCCGGATGCTGTGTTTGTTTTGGTAGTGCATGTATTCCATCAGCGCCTGCATACGGAGTATATATCTCCAAATTGAAACAATATTCCCGTGCTTGTATTTCCTACCAGGATTTTCTAGACAAGGGTTGCTGCTCACAAGGAAGCTATTAATCCAAGAGTTTCAAATGGTGCAGTTGAAATCATCCCTTCGTAATTTTTTCTGATGTCATTACAAGTTGGTTGACTGTTATGGAATAACCGTTACACAGATGATATAGGATATGTTCCTTGCGTCGTTACTACAATCCCCTTCCCTTTTCATGAATATGACAAACCGAATTAAACTTTTTACCGGGTTTGTAATAACATGAGTAACACGATAGGTGCCGCATGTGGAGCAGGATCTGTTTACCTTTCTGGAGCACCTGAGATCCCCCCTAGTTTTTGGTGGGGTTCGTGTTGCTTAGTCTTTGGTTTTCTATGTTGTGTCATGTGTATTATTATTTGTCTGTTTGTCTTTTTCATTGTTAGCCAGGGCGTTGTCACTTTGCTTTCGATCTATGAGTTTGATTTTCCTTCTGGTATCTTTCGCCCCTCTTTTATTCTTCTCTCATTGAGAATTTCCCAAAGCTATTACATGTACAAAAATGTACTACTCACTGTAAAAAGTTTGAAATGTCTATGTTATGACACATGTACAAAAGATCAACGGACTTCACTTTTTGGTATAACCTTTTGTATCAATCACTTCTCTTACACTTTGATTTTTACCAGATTGAAGAACAAATTCCAATTGAAAGATAGTAATACATGTATAATCAAATAGTGTGATTGGTTCCGCATATTCTGGTTTAATTTTGAGATTAACGTGGGAGTATAATATTTCAAAAGCGTATTTACGTAACAGTCATTACAGATATATTTTTAACTTGAAATTGTGTATTTACCTTTTCCGACTTGAATTCCAATGTCCACCGGCGAGTATTTCAGATTTGCCATGTCTTAAGTTCCTATCATCGCGTATTTGGTTTTGTAATTATTAAAACTAGAAATCAATGATGCAATTGTAACTATGACAACATAATGACCCCATAGTAACACTAGAAAAGAATATGTTTATTTAGTGTCTGTATATAAGATTCTTGTATGGTAATTTGATATTGTCCTATATTTTGAAGAAAAACAAATCAACTTATAACCAGATACCCAATATTACTTATAGTGTTTATTTGATACACAGTATTTTTAACAAAATTTAATTTGACCGTAAGTTGTAATAATAAGAATGTTTTACACTATTTAAGTCTTTCAGAAGTCAATGCCTGTTCATATTTATTGGGGTGCCTATATAAATATGTCTCAGTCGCGTCATTTTCTCTTTTTGTACATTTGAAAAGTTACATGTGATATTTATTCGTTTTGTAATATTTTCCAAGCAATTACAGTCAAGCTATTTTGTACAACATTCCATAGTAATCTTTATACTTTTTCATTTCGCCGAAGTTATCTTCAGTTTCAATTGAATGTCATCTTATTTACTGCATATGAAGCTTCCTGACAAAATTGTTCACCCGAATGTAATATATAATATAATCACCGAGCAATTATGTTGTGTTCATCACATGATAAGCACATGTTAATATACTTATCTTTGCAAAACGAAACCACTTAAGGTTTTTTTATAATGAAAAATAATTGAATCAAAAGATAAAAGATTGACGTAGTCAAATAAAATGTTGAAATCAAAGCCAAGAAAAGATGTCATTCATTTTTTTTTATGATAAACATACGAGGTTGATAATTTAGGTGAGTACAACAAGTACATCTCTGTCTAGGTGTAGTCTTTCAGTTTGCTAGAAACTAACTGTTTGGAAAGCTATTATTATTGAATATTCAATTTGGACACAAAAGATCAAACCTATCGCGAATGACTAAATGTATAAATCTATTGAAGCCCTTTCATTATAATATCTTGAATAAACAAAACCCTAGACTAATACATTTCACAATAATATATTTTTCTCTTATGAAAGTTCAATTTTGCTGTATGCTGTTTTGTTTATGTATGTTTATATTCATTTATTGAATAGCTACAGAAAGTTTCTAGTTCATTAAACCTAAAATGTATTTTGACCTTTTGCTCGATTTCTTGGGTTTTAATATATTCAATATTGACATGTTGTAGTTAGGGATAACATAATTATAGTGACAGATAGCCTAATCAAACATGCTCCATACTCGGTGTCTCATGGTCGCTCTATTGCACACAGTATAAGAGGATATACTTGTAAAGTATTGTACATGGTAATTCAATGGCTGTACTTGCAAACCTCTAACGAATCGTACTTCGTATTTCAAAGTCATTGTGTTGCTTAGTGTATTCAGTAACAGAGCTATGAAGAGCTGTATTTTGTATTTTAGAGTCATTGTTGTGATGACAGTACGCAATCACAGAACTTTGAACAGTCATACTTAGTTTTATAGTAAGTTTGTTTTGATGACAGAAAAGCGCAAAAACATCAAACGTACGGATACCAACTGTTATTTTTCTGACTTGGTACAGGTATTTTCTTGTGTAGAACAAATAATGCTCTGTTATCCATATACTTTTTTTTTTACAAACAGCGATCTGATAAGTATATCATTACTGCTTGTAGTACTCAAACCAAAGAAGCCATCAAATCATGAGTAATCGATAAACAGACTTTAGAGTAGGACGGAATTGTCTACTAAACTCTACAAAAAATTACTGTTTGAGCAAAACACATCTCAGTGGACCTTAAGTTGTGTTTAATTATTGATAAATGACAGGTGTTTATATATAAAGGCAACAGTAGTATACCGCTGTTCAAAAATCGTAAATCTATGGACAAAAAAACAAAATCGGGGAAACAAACTAAAACTGAGGGAAACGCATTAAATATAATGAAATAATATATAAAAATATAATAAAGAGTATACCTGCCAGACAGATATGTTCACTTTACAATATAGTACACATAATATAATTTGCTATCATTTCTGAGATACTGACTTGAACTAGGAAACTTCGCTTTGTGAATTATCAACGACCACGTGGTCAAATGAGAACTGTTAGATTGGCATTATGACCATATAGTTGTACACATACAAGAAACGTTAGTGTATAAATTATAATAGAGAATCAACATAGCAAATAATTCTTCGAGTATCTATATAATCACTCACTGAACTATGAAAAAGAGGTTCAAGAAAATCATATTAAAACAGATAAATTGTAATATATTACTAAAATATAAACTTTACCATAAAACTCCAAAAATTTAACAATTTGATTCGTAAATTGGTCTATTTCAGAAGTCTTAATGCCCAATAAATCAGTTCTTTTCATAAAAGTACATTATATGTTCCAAAATAGGCCCATTTTGGACATTTTGTCAAAATGTGATAATTTTGGGCAATTTTCAGTCCTGAAAGCTTTAGGCATAAAGATTTGGCCGTCACCTATGATCCAAAATGTTTTGTAACCAAAAGAATCCAAATCTGACAAATAATTCATCAACATAAAAACAGATCTTGGATGGCAGCCAATGTTAATCATGCCAAAAACATTTAAAAGTTTGGACAAAATTGACCAAAATTGACCTTAAATACAAATAATGTATAATTAACCTTTAGATTGCATTTCTGTAAATATTAACAATGCAATTTCCCATAGGAACACCTTTCACGGCTAAAACTTTACCACTTTTACTATGAAATTTTGTAAAAAATCTTATCCTAGAATTGAAAGTTCATATGCACCACAATTTTTTTCAAAGGTCAAAATATAGGGATGTGCGGCATATTTTCAACGTTTCTATGCCCTGAACTTCTCAGAGTTTAAACTAACACTAATTTTCTTAAATACCCCTAACTCGAATGAAAGGTTACCACAGATTTCGATGTAAACAATATTCACATGTTTATTTACTGGTAACATTCCAAAGTTATGTCTCTGTGAGATGGAACACAGAGAGCATAACTGAGAACCAGTATGTAAACAAAATTAATTTTCTATGAATATTCAAGATCTCCCCAACAGAGGCGTGTTTTGAGATAAAGCTGTATTTACAAAGTGCAACCTTTAGCTGTACAATGTAACCTATGGGAACGAAACAAAATTAATTTTCTATGAATATTCAAGATCTCAATCTCAATAACCGAAAATTATACCATAGTTATCTATGGTATAATTTTCCTAACTATATCATGGTTTTATTATGTAGGATTTTCGAAAAGAAAAATAAAGATGGCAAGACCTGAACGAGGCAGCCTGATTTTTTTAAGTGACATATGAACAACGGAGTCAGTGTGGGACCACTAAACTAAACTGCTCGCTTTGCACCGACCAATATAAATGAATGCCTAGGGGGAGTCGAACCCACATACACCAACTCCGTTGTCCCTATATTCTTAAATATTTTAGTTAAAATTTATGACAAATGGTAAAAGTCCAGGTTCTGACGTGTACACAGTAGACTTTTATAAAATTTTCATTTTGGATATGAAGTTGGAAAATTTTCTGATTTTCAGTATCAAAGTGTAATTACATGCATTCCTAAGGAGGGGAAAGACAGACAGTATATAAGTAACTGGCGCCCAATTAGTCTTTTGAATACTGATATGAAAATAGCTTCTGCTGTTAAAGCTAATAGACTTAAACCAGTTTTACCATTTGTCATAAGTGATACACAAAAAGGTTTCATCAAAGATAGATTTATGGGTGACAACACACGCCTTTTATATGATTTAATGCACTATCTTGAGGAAAATAATAAGACAGGTCTTTTATTACTTGTTGATTTTGAAAAGGCCTTTGATTCCTTAGAATGGTTATTTTTAAAAAAATTCTTTAAAAAGCTTTAATTTTGGGCCTTCAGTTTGTAAATGGCTTGAAACTTTATATTCAGGGGCATCAAGTTGTGTTATAAATAATGGACATGCTTCTATTTTTTTTCAAATGGAAAGAGTCTGCAGACAAGGAGATCCTCTTTCACCCTATTTATTAATTATTGGTGTTGAATTACTATCTTTAAAATTAAAAGATAATCCTGAAATAAGGGGAATAACTGTAGCAAAAAATGAATCACTTTTAAGCCAGTATGCAGATGACACATTCCTTATGTTAGACGGAAAGGAAATATCGTTGAGGGAAACACTTTCATGTTTTGAATCTTTTTATAAAATTTCAGGTTTTAAAAATAAATGCTTCAAAGACAAAAGCACTATTTGTTGGAAAGAAAAAGTATTCAGATATGATTCTTTGTCCTGTGATTTAAAACTTCATTGGTCACATTCAAATTTTAAACTTTTGGGGATTGAATTTTCATTAGATTTAAACTGTATCACAGAAATTAATTTTGCCAAGAAGATTAAATACGTCTCTGCAATCCTGAAAAGCTGGCAACATCGTAAACTAACATTATTTGGGGAAATAAAAGTAGTTAAATCTCTTTCTCTTTCAAAATTGGTACACTTAATGACTGCATTGCCAAACCTATCACAATCCAGGTTAACAGAGCTCACTTCACTATTTTATAATTTTATTTGGAATGGAAAACCAGACAGAATTAAGCGTAACACATTTATTGGCAATATTTCACAAGGTGTACTTAATATGGTACATCTTCATTCCTTTAATATCTATTTGAAAATTAGTTGGATAAAAAAAAACTGATGTCAAACCCACTTGGTGGCTGGCAGCAGTTGTTACTGGCAGACCTCACAAAGTATGGGGTGAAAGGGTTTTACATCTACAGAAAGAAAAGCTGATTGAGATTTCTAAAAGATGTAAAAATCCTTTCTGGAAGGATGTTTTACTATGCTTTTCTATCGCAAAACCTAATACTGAGAATTCTGTCAGTGACATTTTATCATTAGATATTTTGAACTTTTCTTCTTTGGATGATTCCATATTATATTCAATGGAAACAAGGAGGTGTGCAGTCAGTAAGTGACGAAAATATGATTTTTTTTATAAATTTGAGCAATGTCAAGAAAGAGTAAAAATCAACAATTTTATAAAATATCATGGTCTGATTTCAAGAATCCCTCAGACTCTGAAAAAATGCCTTAAAGAGAACTGTTTAGAGCAAGATTTGGATAAACCTGATAATGGTGATATTTTTTTAAAAGAAAATTATAGGTAATGTGATAGCAAAATTTGTATATAAAAATCTAGTGAAACAAGTTATTGAACTACCAACAGTAAAAATTTTCGAAATGGGAAGAACTGTTGATTATTGATTCAACAGAATGGTCAGAATATTTCAAAAAAATCCTGTAGAGATGTTTATTTAAGAACCTTTCAATACAAATTTCTGCATAGAATCATAGCAACTAATACCTTTTTATACTGATTTAAAGACACCAAGATGTGTACTTTTTGTAAACTTGGGGAAGAAACCATTGAACACCTTTTTTTTGAAATGCCCAATAACTTTTCAATTGTGGCAGTCTTTTTCAAATGTAGTAAATCTTTTTTTTGTAAACTTTGTTCTTAAAAAGAGAATATGTTTCTTGGTTGCAAACATGAAAGTTTATTACTGAATCTGTTAGTCATAATTACAAAGAATTATATATACAAATGTAAATTTAATGAAACAAAACCACATATGGTTGGGTTAAAGAATAGAATAAAGAAATACCAATTTCTTGAACATTATATTGCAGAGAAAAATAACAAGTCCAAGTGTGTGAAAAATTTTGGTCTCCTTTACATGTAATATTTAACTAATGATTGTTACATATAAATGAGAAATTTTATTTTTATTTATTATATATATTATGAGCAAAAATCTATCCTTGAGCCATTGATTTTTTGATTTTTGTTTTTGTCTTTAAAATATTTTTTTTTTAAATGTAAGTCAAGATACATATTGTAGCATAAAAAATGAGTGAAGAGTATTTGTATTGTATGAGAGAAAGTCAAAGAGCGAGAAAATATTACCAAATAAAACTTATATGTGACCTTAAATATTATAATTGTAAAAATCAATTTGTCAGTGATAAAACTTGTATACTGAATTATTTTCTATAATATGTAACCCCTTAATACCCTTGTCAGGTGGTAATGTAGGGGTATATGTATGTTAAATCCCGACTTTTGAAAAACAAATAAAAGATTAAAAAAAAAGACTGTAAGGATTCTTCCAATATATCTATAGGCTAGTAAGGGGTTTACTTTCCACACCCTTACGAAAACCACAAAATCACCTGATTTTTCGTACTGGTGTGGATATTAAACGAATTGACAGAAACAAGTACCTGTGTACCGACTACGCCAATTCAGTATTATAAAATGTGATTTACCCAGACTCTGACATTTAAGTGTAAAGTAAGACGAAGATTCTCTGAATATGACATAATATAAACAATAAAATCAACCAATAATTACATATAATTTACATTACAAAATCCGCGTTTTATATTCCAGTTTTCACAAAGGACACAATTTACGGATACTAATGCAACAAACTTAGTTTGAGAAGGAGCAAAAATCCGAAACAGTATCTTAAAAAAAAGAAAATAGTAATAATAAATAAATATTTTAAAGACCTTGCATGTTCTCGTTTCTCCAACTCAATCAGCTGGTATTTTCAAAACGACGGCAGGGGACGCTAACAGAGAATTATTTTTATCTTGTGCCAGATAAAACATTCCTCGTTTTGTTACGATAATATGACAGACAAATATGCTACAAACGGTTCTAAGCTTAAAATCAAACACTTGAAATATAATTACGTTTCTGTGTATAAATTCCTGTATTGATCGTCTCTCGTGTTTCTTCAAGCTCGCTCTTGGTGAATGCGCATTCGTGGTATTCACCCGTAACAACTATTTTTCGGTACGTCATTGATATTAAAGATTATTTGACTAATATACTAATATTTTTAACGACAAAATATTTCCGTATTATAAATTTGTATTTAACAAAAATAAATTTTCTGAGTATCCGTTGAAAACATGAATTTAATAAAAGCGACACGGAATTTTATTTTGCACTATATAATGTCCGCGGATCTATAATTTTAATAGCTCGGTTATCATTCCAAAACTAATTTCAATATATGCAAATCAGGTGGAAAATTAGGCGATGACAATACACCTAAGGCCCTGACGGTCCTCTGCTGTAAAAAGCATTACAAGTAAAACCATAATAAATATTCAAAAATCATTAAGGAAATGACAACTGCACACATACCCATCGTTTCGTTTCATTGCAGTGATCTATGTATTCTGCTGTTTAGAATGGTGATCTAATATTTTATCATCTTTTGTCAGAGAAAATTAATTAAATGTCTTAAACAAGAATGACAATTCATATTGCAACATTGTTTATTGTGACGTTAATATTTTATGAGCATGTGATAGTCTTCCAATTACCCAGTAATTTTCATAGCAAGTTATAAATTATGTTACATCAATTATTCAAACTAGAAAAACACAACCTCCGACTTTTGGGAATTACTTTCATTTCAAATTATTAATTCATTTACACATTTGTAGAATTTATACAGACACTAAACAACAAATCATGAGTGAATGACAGAATCCTTCGCCAAATCCAAATAAGAAACGTTTACATTTTATATTAAATCAATGAGAATAACAGACTACAATGATAAAAAACATCGAAAAAAATGAATAGGAATTGTTTGTCAAATGAGCAGGCACTTCTTCAAATGCAACATATATACTGCCAGGTGTGAACGTATCTATGTAATTTATGCAGCATAAAAAACGGCTGCTCATTATTATATATGTCGGAGTATGGTTAACCTCTAGCTTTGAGCATACACAACAATTTTATTACATATTACAATAATTGTATATATTACTTGTATAAGTCCTGACACATACAAAAGTTACAAAAAATCATTTTGGATCTTCTAGATTTTTCTAAGCTGATGATAAAAAACGAGTTTCCACGTAATGGTGATTTAAAAGGATTTATTTTTACAATCTTAGATGTTGGAATGAAACTTGATAAGAGAAATAAAATTAAGAAAAAAAAGTGTTACAGAAATATCAATATCGTGCATATACAAGGGTAAACAAAATAGAAACAACACTAAAAATTACCAGATGGCGAGATACATAAATACCGAGTCACATCATAAGTCATAATATCAAATGAAACATAAAACTCGAAAAATATGTCATCCCATTAGATTTTAAGATAAATAAAAGATCGGCAATGAGAACTGTCTCTAAAATAGAATCACAAAATTCTGAACTCAGAGGTAATTTCAAAACGAAAAGTCCCTAATCAAATAGCAAATTCAAAAGCTCTAACACATCAAACGAATTGATAACAACTGTCATATTCCTCTATATAAGACTTATCAGTGACGCTCAGATCAAAATAGCCAAATATGTACAAAGTTGAAGAGCATTGAGGACCTAATATTCCAAAAAGTTTTGCCAAATACGGTTAAGGTAATTTACGCCTGGGATAAGAAAATCCTTAGAATTTCGAAACATTCATACTTTCATAAACAGGAAATTTATACAATGAGCACATAATGAGCACCGAAGTGCTGACTACTGGACTTGGGATACCCTTCGGTGACGAAACGTCCGCCAGCAGTGGCATTGACCCAGTGGCGTGAATAGTTATCAAATGTACCAATATTATAATTTAATACGCAAGACGCGCGTTTCGTCTACATATGACTCATCAGTGACGCTCAGGTCAAAATAGTTGTTAAGCCAAACAGGTACAAAGATGAAGAGCATTGGGACCCAAAATTGCTTCGCGCTAAAAATTGAATCTCAGCTTTGCGAATCAACCATATGTCAAACTCATTCTGACCACAGAAAAGTCATGATCAAGCTCTGTATTAGCATATATCAAATACTAAATGCATTCTGTTTTGCTGGAGATGCGATGAATGTTGATGAAAGCTTAGTACAAGGGGAGGTATTGAAGTTTGATCTTTTCAAAAAGGATGGTTGGTTATTTCTGAATTTTATAAAAGCAAGAGATTGCAAAGACGAACAATACAAATCTTAACAAACCACAGCCAGCGTTGGTGATAAGTTTATGTAACTCTCTTTAAAGGATACACAAATGAGTCTACAAGTGACAATGTATTAATACCATATCACTTATCACTCGTCTGATGCCACTGTAATCTTGTGTCAGTCGTAGTCCATCGCCTTTCTTTATCCATCGTCGTTCACTTACAAAACCTCTGAAACAGCTGCGTTCATTAGCACCTAACTTGTCAACAATCATCCTTAGTGTATTTAAGAACCAATATGACTGTATAAGCTAAAAATAGAACATAAGTACTACCTATTATCTTGTGAAACGTTATACATTGGCAGAGAAAATCTGTTCAGAATGTCAAGATATTTTTTCTTTATATTTCGACCAATAGTGTCAGGTGACTATTTAAAGGAGTCGTTTTATAATTTTATTAAATAAAGAGACACTGTAATTGATTGAAAAAAAATAATCGGCAGGACAAAATCTACAAAAGTATGAATGCTCTGACGTTGATCTACATTCTAAACATTGTGAACATGTTAATCTAAGACTTGATATTCTAAAACACTCAAATTTCACTGAAATTCATTAAATTATACTATCTTTGACCAAAAAATAAACTTCGAACCTGTTCGTTTTTGTATAGCAAATCCTTACGTCGATTACACAGGTAAGCATAGACATCCTTCAAACTGTCGTCACACTCAAATAATGACTCTTTTCTTTAATATCAGACCACTGATGTGTTATTAACTCTAACTGTCATCTGAAGCGTGCCTTGATCTGTCCCAGAGCTGTTTGCACCAACAATTGCTTCTGCAAATAGCTTAGTCCTCCTGATCAATTTATATAGAACAGAAATAACTTACAATAATTAGGATTTTTTAACGATATATAATTAGAACAATGTGCCTCTGAGAGACATCGTACTAGTTTGAAGTTTTTTTGAAAGTTCCTCTGTACCTAATTTTAGAAAAGACTTGTTAAAGATGCTTCCGTAAATAAATATGAAATATCTCAGCTAATTTAACGATCCAATTATGAATTTTGCATTTAATAGTCACCGATTACCACAAATACCATGGAGTCGGTTAGCTTTGTAACTAAGCGAAATGGATCGAAAACAATACAAAGTGTATCAAATTCCATAATATTTATATACCATACAGAGGTATACTAAGAAAAATTATGCTAGTAATATATACGACCAATTTATTTTGTATCCGAGTCAGGCATTATTATAGTTTGAGAAAGATTTTGAATTTCTAATACGAAAAAAAGTGTCAATTTAAAGCTCCAAGAATTGAAACTGTCTTTCCAATATCAAACAAAAAGGAGTAGTACTTATAAAGTAACCTGATTGGAATCTCTTCAATACCGTCACATAAAACGAAAACTGCAAATCTTGTACAACGCTTAAATAAAATATGCCCCTATAAAAACTAAACAATTTGATCTCTACCAGCGATGCCCTTCTTGTTAATTTTGTTATCCTCAAAGATTGAATAGTATTCACTTTACTTTTGGGTGTATTTTATTAATTATTCTTTAAAAGTGGTTCAAGCCTTTTTCTGGCTGATAATGTTAGATGACCTCTGTTTTCCCTTGTATACTATCGATTCTACCAAGATGCATATTAAAAACACACTTACGTGCAAAACATGACTGATGTGAAGAGACGATTGACTATTAATACAAGACGAGGAACAGTAATGTACTAAGACTATCCAGTGCATTGGGATATAATTATTTATTGTTTGTGCTTATAAACCAACTTATAAAATTTTTTTTGTTAACGTATGAAAACGTTTTTTAATTAACATATTCAGTTTTACACTTAATTCGCGTTCAATGCTGTGCTTGTTTTGGTTTCGATATAAATATATGTTTGATTGGAAATGACAACAATTTGAAGTCGTAATGCATGTATTCCAGCAGCGCCTGCATACGGCGTATATGTCTTCCAATTGGAACGCTATTCCCGTGCTATTATTTCCTACCTTGATTATAGATGGATGGTGCTCACAGGGAAGCTATTAAACCATGCAAGAGTTCCAAATGGGTAGAAATCATCCCTTCGTAAATTTTACGGACGCCATCACGTGTTTGTTGACTGCTATGGAATAACCGTTCCACAGATGATATCGGATATGTTTCGTACATCGTAACTACAATCCCCTTTCCTTGTCATGAATATGACCAACCAAATTATATTATTTACCGGGTTTGTAATAACACTAGTAACACGATAGGTGCCACAAGTGGATCTGGATCTGCTTATCCTTCCGGAGTATCTAAGATCACCCCCAGTTTTTGGTGGGGTTCATGTTGCTTAGTCTTAAGTTTTCTATGTTGTGTCATGTGTACTATTATTTGTCTGTTTGTCTTTTTCATTTTAAGCCATGGAGTTGTCAGTTTGTTTTCGATCTATGAGTTTGACTTCCCCTCTGGTATCTTTCGCCTCTCTTTTATTCTTCTCTCATTGAGAATTGTCCGAAGCTATTACATGTAGTACACTGTAAAAATTGTGAAATGTCTATGTTGTAACACATGTACAAAAGATCAACGGACTTCACTTTTTGGTATAACCTTTTGTATCACTCACTTCTCTTACACTTTGATTTTTACCAGTTTGAAACATTCCGGGACCCATTGAAGATGAATTTCAATCGAAAGATCGTTATATATGTATAATCAAGTAATGTGATTGGTCCCGCATATTCTGGTTAAATTTGGAAATGAACGTTGGAGTATAATATTTCAAAAGCGTATTTATGTAACAGTCATTACAGATGTATTTTCAACTTGAAATAGGAATGTGCATAAAAAGTAAAATCACAAAAATACTGAACTTAGAGGAGAATCAATTCGGAAAGTCCATAATCACATGGCAAAATTAAATAACAAAAAGCATCAAAAATGAATCGTCAAGAACTGTCATATTCCTGACTTGGTACAGACATTTTCAAATGTAGAAAATGGTTGATTAAACCTGGTTTTATAGCGTTAACCCTCTGACTTTGATGACAGTTTCATCAAATTCCGTTATATTTACATTGATGCGTATATATATATACATGTAGTTACCTTTTCCGACTTGAATTTAAATGTACACCGGCGAGTATTTCAGATTTGCCATGTCTTAAGTATCTGTCATTGCGGTATTTCGTTTTGTAAATATTAAAACTAGAACTTAATGATGCAATAGTAACTATGACAACATAATGACCCCATAGTAACACTAGAAGAGAATATATTTATTTAGTGTCTGTATATAAAAGTCTTGTATGGTAGTTTGATATTTTTATATTTGAAGACAAACAAATCAATTTATCTTTAAGGTAACCAGATATCCAATATAACATATGTATGTATTTATTACACAGTATCTGCTAACAAAATACTTTTAAAATATCTTATGACCGTAAGTTCTAATAATAGTCAATTCCTGTCCATATTTAGGGAGAGTATCTACAAAAATATGTTTCAGTCGCATAATTTTTCTCCTTTTGTTCATTTGAAGGGTGACATGTGACGTGAATATTCGCTTTATGTTTTTCAAGCAATTACAGTCAAGATATTTTGTACAACGTCCCTGAGTAATCTTTATACTTTTTCATTTCAGTGAAGTTATTTTCAGTTTCAAATGAATGTCAACTTATTTACTGCATATGAAGCTCCCTGACAAACTTGTTCACCCGAGTGCAATATACAATATAATCATCGAGCAATTATGTTGTGTTCATACTTTTCTTTGCAAAACGAAACTACTAAAGGTTTTTTATAATGAAAAATAATTGAATCATCAGATAAAAGATTGACGTAGTCAAATAAAATGTTGAAATAAAAGCCAAGAAAAGATGTCATTTATTATTTTTTTTTTTTATGATAAACATACAAGGTTGATAGTTTTGGTGAGTACAACAAGTACATCTCTGTCTAGGTGTAGTCTTTCAGTTTACTAGAAACTAACTGTTTGTAAAACTATTACTTTTAAACATTGGACACATAAGAGCAAACCTACCGCGAAAAATGTAATGTATAAATCTATTGAAACCCTTTCATTATAATATCTTGAATAAACAAAACCCTAGACTAATACATTTCACAATAATATATTTTTCTCTTATGAAAGTTCAATTTTGTTGTATGCTGTGTTGTTTATGTATGTTTATATTCTTCATTGAATAGCTACAGAAAGTTTCTAGCTCATTAAACTTAAAAGTGTTTTTTGACCTTTTGTTCGATTTCTTGGGTTTTAATATATTCAATACATGTTGTAGTAAGGAATAACATAATTATAGTGACAAATAGCCTAATCTAGCATGCTCCATACTCGGTATTTCGTGGACACTCTATTGCACACAGTATAAGAGGATATATTTGTAAAGTATTGTAACGATAACCGAGCGGTCAGGCTTTGGTGTTAACTATAAATATTGGAACCCTTAGTGTGTTGCTATAAGAATGGAATATATGAACTAAAGTTATAACTGGCGACTCTTCCTTGGTAACGTGGTATTCAGGTAGATCTACAGTTGGTTCTGTATAGGTTTTGTGGTACGTTGTGGTATTCTGATAGATCTTAGTTTGGTTCCGTTTAGGATTTAGTAAGACTCGTCGAATAAAAATTAACTTGTATTTACGTGCAATAAATATCAGCAATTCGTACACATAATAAATAACTTAAGTAACAGTATTCTAGTTTAACAAATAAATACCTTACTTTATTAGAATATCGTAAAGAAAATGGATAGCGGAACTATAATACATAAATACCTAGAAAGTTTACGAACAAGATAGTTTGGTAATCGGCAAATGGTAACGCAAATTCAATGTCAAAAGATAACGTTTCTCTCGAGAAGTAATTCTCTAAATACAACTTGTTATGGAACTAACAAGCAAAGCCAACATTAATACATTATACGGAAATAATCTGGTTATTTCTGATTATTCAATCGCTTGGAATTAGCGTGTGTCACTTGCCCAGGGTAAAGTCGTACTGAAGCCTTTTTGGCTTGCTCCAATGTATTTATACTATGGTAAAATATTACCTAAATGGTTTACCATTTACCAGTGGTGAAAAATACCTAAACTACCAAAACCGGAATTGGTAATTACCAAAATAATGTTCGGAACGATTGGTAAACGTTTATGTACTTCATTTGATATGAACAATCGAGGGGAGTTCCGAATATAAATTCAAAACATGGACGTTAAGAATAATAAAAAGTTAATAATGTTTACACAAAGTTGTACAATAAATATAAAATAAAAACAGTCAATTAACGGTAAGGTTTTAACAACATCATCACACAATTTTAGGGAAAACAAGGTCCATTTCAAGGAACCCCCATTTTGTTACAGTATTGTACATGGTAATTCAATGTCTGTTGATGGCTATTCTTATTTTCAAACCTTTAAAGAAACGTACTCTGTATTCAAAGTCGTTGTGTTGAACAGCTGTACTTAGTATTTTAAAGTCATTTGTTGATGACAGTTCGCAATCACAGAACTTTCAACAGTCATATTTAGTTTTATAGTAAGGTTGTTTCGATGACAGAACATGTTAACAGGCCTCAGAGCTTTGCACAGTCGTACTTAGTTTTATAGTAAGGTTGTTTTGATGAGAGAACTCGTTAACAGACCTCAGAGCTTTGAACAGTCATACTTAGTTTTATAGTAAGATTGTTTTGATGACCGAACTCGTTAACAGACCTCAGAGCTTTGAACCTTCGTACTTGATATTTCAATGTCGTTTTATTGATGATTGTGAACTACTTTTATAAAGATAAAGCTTTGTACTGATGTAATAGATTCAATAAAACATTTATAGATTCGATTGACTCTTCAGATATCTATAGTGTTAATGATTGCGTTTAAAGGCAAGAGAGTGGTAGTTTAGTATCGTTACAAATCTATTCTACTTTAATCAGTAAAGTGGCAGGGAATTTCACTAGTAATTTATTTATATAACGTGCTTTCTATTGGAAATATTTTTTGCAGTTATAGCAACAGTTAAAGACATAGTTTTTGCATCTTTTAAACTTGCTAAATTCGATGGTTTGTCGTTTTATTAGTAATATAACAAAATACTGAACAGCCTCAGTAAAATTATCTCATGCTATAGAGAAGGTACTTATTACTTTAAGTCTACTATTCTCTTGACAGTTGTGTTTTTGAACGATTCACAAGCGATGATCGGATGTAAGATAATGAAAATGAATTCCAGACATTCTGACAAATTGATTCTGTGCATCAGATCATTGTAACAACTTGTTGGATTATTATATTCTTAAAGGATTTAATAGATTAAAAATTGCTGATATGAAAAGTTGGTAAGTCACTTTTTTGGTTGATTATTTTAGATTTAAAGGCACATGTACTGATAACCACGTATGGGATACATGTATATCTATGAAGAAGGTAGGTATACTATTATATATTTATAATGTTTTAAATAAGCATCATAATTTAAATAATTTTGAACAAATATAATTAATGTACATAAACTTTCTCTCAACGAATCTAGACGCATCTTCTATGTTTAATGTATAAATATTTCGATCTTTTTAAATATAATGACTAGTTATTTTTTTTAAAAACAATCAAATATTATCAATTTTATATAGAAATGGTATAACTATTCGTTTTTTTTTAAGTGTTGCCTTAGCGAAATACAAATAAAATGGTCAAAGTCTTTTCTTAAAAAGAAAATTTTATGATAAGTTGATTTTTAAAAGCACTATTTCAAATGATATTTACACTTCCTTCAAAATAGTAAATATATTAGTATCGATTGAGTTTGCCGCTGTTTGAATCTTCAATTCACGATAATCAAATGAACCATCACAGATTGAAATGTGTAAAGTTAACAGTAAAAGACTGACTATGGAAAATATTCAAACATTTAAAACCATAACATATATGTATATCAAAACATGATAGACTACTTCTATTGACCTACTCTACAAATCTTACCATTTGAATTCGAAATTTGCATAAAGAACGCTACTAAAATTTAAAAATCAATCAATATAATTGGTGAATTAAATTTATAGATTAAATGATATAGAGAGGTCAAGTAAAACTACAGGGTCTATTAAAAACGACTATACAGAATTGAAAAAATAAAAAAAAGACAAATACAATGTTATGATTAAAAATGTATACAGCACAACATATCATGATTGATCATGGTGAGTGCTAACCTTGATCACTTTCTGCTGGGTGAATGATACCTTAGGGGACAAGTGTTCAACCAGTAGTGGTCAGGCACAGTGATGATGGTAGACAAAAAGTTACAAAATTAATATGGAACAATTTTCATTGAAGAAATTCATTGACTGAATTCTTACCAGAAACACCCAGATCTGTATTCAGTACCAAAAACAACAGACATAAATTTTATAATAATTTTTCAGGCACTAATTAGATGATAATCATTCTAGCTTTTCTCGACATATTTTGGAAAATTATTATTTACATATCTCTTTAATAGAAAAACAGATTTAAATCGTTTGGAGGATTTACATCGGCGACTTACTCAAAAATGGTTTTGACATACAGAATTTTTTCAACCAGTAACTTCTGTGTTTTAACTGCAATGTTCATTCTTTTGATAAAATATTAACATAAATGTTTATCGTAACGAAAATATCTAACAAACGTCTATGGCAAACAAATAAATTATATTGTCAACCTACGACATGTAATATAATTGTGGTGCATGTTTAACAAGAACTGCTTTACTCTCAAATTATACTCAGTTTCCATATGTAGATATATATCAGTTAGAACTGACATGTTTATAATTATATAATACAATGATAAACATGTCAGTTCTAACTGATATGTATCTACATATGGAAACTGAAAAACTAAATCTTAAATACAAAGAAAAGAAACTCTTAAACTAGTATATTTTGTACTGATATTTATTAATTCCCCAAGAACGATCATAATCTTGAAAAGTGTTTGTTTGATAGTTGTTCACTGGCAATCATGCTATATTTCATTAAAATTTACTTATTATTCAGCACATTATCAGTACAGTATATGATGAATTATAGCTATCAAGTATCTAACATGTCTAACTGGAAGTTCATCTTTAATAACGTGTTCAATAAGACCAATGGGTTAATGACGATCAAATACCATACAATTAGATTCCAACATAATAGAAATTGACAGAACACTTCTGTTACTATATGTACTTTTTATTTAGTAGATGTAGATGTCTAGTAAACTTCTCTGGAATGCTGTAAATATATCATTATACGAATCGTTACACATGTAATGTTACATTCGATGTGCATTGTAATTAATATTTTACTGAATGAATAGCACATTTGACTATGGATCAATGTATATAAATATATCTTATAAAGACAGGAATCTTACATATTTTAAAGTATAAAAGTCATATGAAACGAGTGACTGACTAGTGAAAAATAATGTTTATCCAAGTATTGAACCAATGTATGTATAAATCATAAACTTAGTCTTCTGTGCACGATTTTGCCATTTTTTACTCAAATATATCGTATAATCGTCATTTTTTTTTCTCTCTGCCTGCTATGAGGTGAAAAAATGGCAGCTACTTAATTGTCGTGTTTTGAAGCTGTAGTTTAACCGATTGTCACCTTATTGTAAACAATCAACAAATAATCATGGATATTAAGTACGTGTTTAACATGTACAATCAGATAAGTGTGCATTTTAATGACAGATCCTTGCGTATTGCGATCACCGGATTTTGACTAGAAGAGTCATGCTAAGGTCAGTTTGCATACGGAAAATATGTCGGCGAAATGCTTCCTGGAAGCAAGCAATAGTATATTTACATAAGTTTTATAATAAAAACTATCCATTTTGGTTATAAAAAACATATGCATCATTTTTTTTTCTAATTTGAGGTTTCATATGACTTTAAACGTTTAGCCAAAAAATAAACAAGTATACTCATGATTCAATACAAGTCACAGAGGACCCAAAGTCATATGAAAGAAACGATCTAGGGAGTTATGTCTAACAGAATATTGGACGTGATGAGACAGGCACAAAACCTGTTTAACATAGCTTCACTTTTGCACTTGTCTCAACTCAGGTACAAAATGTATCTCTAGTCTTGAGTGTGTATGTTTATTTTTTATTTTGTTTCTTTTGTATGTCTCGGAGTTTAATGTGGCTCTTATTTCGCTGTACTAGATACATTATTGTTAAGTGACCAGCTAAAGTCCGTCCGTCACCCGTTGCGGGATTTTATCGCTGCATTGAAGAACCGTTGGTGGCCGTGAGCTGTTCTGTACTGTTTGATCGAGTTGCTGTTTTTACACATTCTCCGTTTTTAATCTCTATTACAACCAGTGCAAACAAATACACGAACGAAAAATCTTTAATAATCTTCACATACAAGTTGATTAGGTGTATATGTTGCGGGAAAACTCTGTGGGTGTTTTGTTACCCTTTTAGCACCCGTAGAAAGATTGGTATTTCAAGTGCAATATAAGTTTAGATGCATTGGCCAATATTGACAAAAGAAGCAGCAAGTCTTGTAAGCTATAGCTGTGAATTACCTAATAAATATTTTTCTACAGAATTGTTCTTGGATTAGGGAAATTAGGAAAATTGCATGCTGACAGTGTGTTCATCATTTTTAACTGTTTAATATATCTGATATGTTTGGACAATTATTGTCATATGTTTTAAGCACAACTATTCTATGGGGAGTTTAGAATAATTGTCATGCGTGTCTGGTTCGAACCGTGAGTGGACCATAATAAATAGAATGTTTTTTTTTCAGCATGAAGGGACTACTAAAGTCTATACCATGATATGATCAAAATGTTATTTGGTCTGACGCATACAAATGTACCAATTTCCAAGTGTTCTGCAAATTACTGCTGTGACAGTAACTGTAAAATATCAGGTGCAAGACGCAACAAGTATTATACATGTATTAGCGGCTAACTAAAATGCTCAATGGCGCGTAGCTACGTTTACGTCAAAACGCCCGGGGTGCACACAAATTTTGGAGAAAAAAAAAAAAATTTTGATCCACATAAATTAAAGGAACTGTATAAATCACACAAGTAATTGTAATTCAGTCGTAATTGAAGATTAAAGTGACGAAATTTACTTCAGTTTTAATCGAATGGTACCAAATGTGGCATGGTATTTGAAAGCACAATTTGTTTTAAAAAATCTGTATATTAATACTATGTTAGGTTGATTAAAGCTTGATACAGGTTAATAGTTCTAGAGCATTCTCGACAATCTGTGTAGTAAAGTATTGCATTAAGGTTTTATCAACTTTTCTTTTATAAAAACAATTAGTAATATGTTAAGTGATGTATTAAATTTAAAAGATAGACATGCATGTATTTAAATGTGCCTTAAACAGTTCATATGTCAATACTTTCACTAGCATTTGAAATTTCTTCGTATTACCCAGCACATTTTAATCTACCAGTGATATTCTCCACAACAAGTAAATTGTTAAAATACATATAATTTCCGAATAGAAACTATGCTATTTGATTGCAAACTAATTTTTCTATTAATCTTTGATAAACACAAATAATTTCCATGATATTGTGGTGAACCGGATTTGTGATAATCATTATCTTAACATATATAACAGTGCACACTGTGATGATGAGGCCTCGTTTGAATAACACTTGAGACCCTATTATTTTCTTGCATTTATTGATGATTGCTACTACACTTATATATAATTAAGAAAAACAGTATTAGTATGATAGTTTGTAAACAGTGTCTGAGAAACTATTTTATATACTAGTAGTTAGGTTATAAAAAGTACAGCGAACCATTGGACACCTGGAACACTTCCATTTTCTTGGAATTTTATCATCAAATTATCGAAACATTCATATATTTCTGAATACATTTTGGCACATTTTAAGACTTTGTCCTCACCAAATTGTTTATGTACTATTGCAAGTCAGGGTTGAGTTATTCAGTGATTGTCTTTTGTTGCTGTCTGTCATACACGTTTTTCTCTATCTGAGTTAGCATAAATCAGGGCAGGCCATTAAATTTCTAGTTTAAATTAATTCAAATTATGTAATATCGAAGCCTCTCAAAGAGTACTATCTGGTATGGATGTTGCTTAATTGTTGAATCCTACAAGGTGACAAAGTCCTTATGGACTCGTCCTTGTACTAATAGTATGCATGTCCTGTTTTGTGTATGGATATTTGTCTCATTGATCTCTATTGTTCGCTGTAATGGAATACGTTCACATGTAAATTGTTCCTACTTGTGTACTCATCAACCAAACATATTGTTTATCTATGTATGTTAATAGGTATCAAACCATTCATGAATAAATAGAAGCATGTGAATACAGAATAACAGTACAAACGATGCATTTATCAATTATTAAAACTGACTATACATGTACACGTGGGTTATTCATTTACAATAATGATTATATCTTTATATCATTCATCTCTTTAAACCAAAAAAGAAAGACTCAAAAGTCCACATAAAACTTATCAAAGCATAAATTTCAAGTGTGATACCCGGTTTTCCATCAAGTCTAGCGTTTCCTCTCATTTTTTAGCTGGTTTTGGAAAAAGCGCATCGTATAAATCAGATCAAAATGCGAGTACACACAAAATAGACGAAAATCGCTTTACATCTAATTAATTTATGAGCGAACCTAGCAGTACATTTAATTTCGCAATTAAATTTTGTTGTCATAGAAAAGCTAGGCAGTATAAAGATTGGTGTGAGTAAACTGTAAATTCTACAGATCAATTTTCAAGGAATCGCTGTGTTTGAATTTCAGTGTCCTTAATTTTGATGCTCGTAAAAAAGTAAGTCAAAAGATACAAGCTAAGACATGCATAATGAAAACACTTTTAGATCTTAGTATGCCCAAAGATTTGAGACACATACATTATTTAATCAAAGTAAAACCTGCGGATATCCACCTTCTTGTGATGAACTCTGTATAAAACAATGCAACACATATGATTTATATTTAACAGCTGTACATGAGAATATTAGCAAGATCGAATTGGTATATATATATATATATATATATATATATATATATATATATATATATATATATATATATATATATGTTAGCGGCAATAAGTGAAATTAGACATTAAGCTTAAATCCTAGGCAATAAGCTAACGCCTAGGCATTAAGTTATTGCCTGAAATTTTCAGGCATCAAGCTTATTTCCTCAAATCTGATGATGATTATTCATCCTATTGCCAAACATAATTTAGGCAATAAGTAAACTCTGTAATTTATGTATATCGGGGATTTATTCTTGATATCAGTAGTTTCTTAATTATATTCCTGATATTACATGTTATTAATATACAATGTACATTTATTTGACAGATCTTCAAATTGCAGTACGTTTTTAAGATTTTAGCAGTTGAAAAACAGAATTGACTCATACACTTCTCTACTCGAGCTGGTTGGAACTGGTCAAAAGTAGACAAAATTAAGATATTTTTTTTTTTTTTTTTTTTGCTTACACGATTTTCACGATTTTTTCTTGGATAAGTAAATTTTCTTTGTTAACAGCTCCACAACTTGTGGTAAAAAAATGATTTTAACACAAATTTCTATAAAGTTTTCAAATTTTACAGTATTACTTGATGAGTTTTAATATAAATAACTTATTTTATTAGTGATTTTATTCCCAGTAGATGACATTTTAAACCTAAGGGGCCTGTTTATCGAAGCAGTCTTAGGATAATGACGTGTCCTACGTGAGTTTATCATACGTCGCAACTTAGAAAAATCCTTGGAATGGACCTAATTGTAATATACTAATTTCGGTGTCTTAAGGATATTCTTGTCTTGGGATGGTCCTCACTTTGGGATAAACTTAGGATGGTTATTTTTTACTTTTACGCCAATACCAGCGTATGACATTCTAGCTAAGATAATCCCAAGATAGCTCCGATGTGCATGCTGAGATATGTCGTAAGTCGGTCCTAACTTTAAATTACCTCAATTTCTGTACTAAGAATTTCTTATATGACCGCTTAGGACAGCTTCGATAAACATGCTCCAGTTCGCATACTGTTATAATGTAAATAACAAATGTATTTTTTTTTCATTTAAATGAATAAATGTCTTTTATTTACTCGCATTTATATTTTAGGCATTTAGCTTAATGCCTGCACATACATGTATTTTTCAGGATTTAAGCTTAAATCCTAGGATTAAGATTAATGCCTAACATCATTTAGACAATAGACGTACTGCCTAGGCGTTAGCTTATTGCCTAGGATTTAAGCTTAATGCCTAATTTCACTTATTGCCTCTAACATATACATGCATTTCAATGATTCTCTCTTTTATATAAAAATGTTGGCTACATTGTACTCTATAAAGTTAAAAATCTAATGATATTTCAACTTTAAGGGCAACTCGTACAATTTTTTCTTCGATATAGGACCTGTACTGTACAAAATGTCAGCTCTACAGTCAAAAGTCTGAATTATATCAAGTATGCCACTTGGGCATATTGAGACAAATTGTCTTAATTTGTCACATGTTTCCCAAGAGGCGATTCTCAAACCTATTGTCATTCTATTACATTATAATTATCGGGTAACCTAGTATAATCTCATTTGTAAACGCTTTTGCTGCTAGGACTTCTGTATCGTGCTTATGAACGGTTGTCGCTTTTCTTTCGATCTAGATTATTTGTTTTTTTCTTTAGCTGGTGATTTTACATTGATCCCTTGCTTTCCTGAGCCTTTATCTCCCTTAACAATATATAGTTATCCAACTAATTGGCAAATGTACTGTTATAACATATGAATATTATATCTGACTACAAAAACGTGACAATAAATTTAAAGAATACATCGCAATAGTTTCCCTTGTGAGAGAACGAAATAAAACATTGAATCAGAAAAACAAAGAAGATAATATGACTGTATAAAAGTCGACCTTGAAAGAATACAGTTAATATACAAAATCATTATCCGAGCAAATAAACCACGTCTTATGGGGCAAAAAAATAATTACAACGTAAAAATCATGATAAGCTGATTTCTTTCTTAAACTTAAATTAAAACTTAAACTAAAAACTTAAAAAATAAAAAAAAGAATATAATATATGGAGTTATTGGAAAATGAAGTATCATAACTTATTAAAATGTACAGAACATTAAAGTTGAAAGTAACGGTATATAACTAACATAAACTGTAAGTTAGTCTTGTGCGCTATTGTGTGATCGCATTGTTTGAAAACAATTTCGAACCCTTTCCCCCCAAATGACTGTGACCTACCGAATTATACTTATCACCGGGTTAATGCTTTCATGAGCAACACGGCGGGTGCCACACGTGGGGCAGAATCTTCTTACCCTACTGGAGCACCTGAGATCAACCCCGGTTAATTGTGGGATTGATGTGGCCCAATCGTTAACTTTCTATCTTATGTTTTAAGTACTGTTGTTTGTCTATCATCGTTTTTCGTTTTTCGACATTACTTTGTCTGTTCGTTTTCCGACGTATGAGTTTGCACATCCCTTTGATATCTTTAACCTCTTTTTGTAGTACAATTAATTATGCCTAAAAATCTTTTTAGTCGGGTTGATTTCTCTTTGACACATTCCACATTTTCATTTCATAATTTTGTTTAAATTACTTAGATGCATGATGGTTTCGTACTTTTGTTAGCTTTTAATAATTTTCGTTTTTTACACCACAAAACAGCAATTGCATTTATTCATAATGAGACAACCGGGACTTACCATGGTATGATTTAATGTTTGAAAACAGAATCATAATGTATTATTTCAATTCCGTACAAATAAATGTCTTTTTAATTGAGAATTATAATAAATCAATTTATCTATTCAGGCAAAGATGAATATATTTAAATAGAATATCATCATTGATAATATAGCCAATATATTTTCTAGTTATTTTCGTATTTACTACGTGCGAATGTTGTCTGGTGGATGTTTTAGCAGTCTGTATTGTAAAAATAGCTTTCGATAAACTCTTAAACGTAGTTTTATATTGGAAAAATACATTTCAATTTTCATAAAAGCAAACAATAAATAGTAAACATATTTATCAGATAGATTTATTGATAGGAAAGCATTAAATCAATAGGTTGACGTAGTCAATGTACACGTTTACATTATTTTACGATCTTTCAGTTTTTTTTCTTCATTGAATATATTGATTTTAAATCTGAATATAATTTCCCTTTTTTTTCATTTCCTTCTTTTTCATTTGCGGTTGTGGTTATTTCTAGACTGTAGATTGCGCATGTGTTTGCTTACAGTTCTTTTATGATGACCTATCACCAAAAAAATGTAATTAGAGTATCAAGTTGTACGAGTTGTTTCTCTTGGGAGGGCGTTCCTACTCATAGACAAATATAGCTAAATTCATTTGATATATGCAAGTGTTTGGTTAAAAGTTCCAAACTTAAACATTTCAAATTTGAAATCTGTCCATTTTGAATTAATTGATATAAGAAGATATCTTCTTATCGGTTCTAAACTTTCACAATTAATAACTTTAATGACAACATGTAAATCCTCTTTCTTTCCAGTTGTTTACTTTCTGCTTTCTTTTTTTTTTCTTTTGATACAATTAGGACAAATCAGCATATCCTTAGTTTTATATTTTGAGACGGCCATATATAACCTCTACAGTTAATTGTTACAATTTGTGATCAAGACAGTAGTAAATTAAACAAATTAATAGGAAATCAACGATTTCAAAATTGATTTGATAATTATATATTTGTGTGTATTTAAGCAATACGACTCAGTATTGATAGACTATGATAGGGACTTGAAAGAACACATACTGTTTAACTAATTAAGACAATAACTTCATCACCTTTAGGTATGCAGCTGCATCGCAATGATTGATTGTCGACAGCTGGATATATATATCATGCTTGTTTGTAACATAAAATACATCTCATTTTATTATGAAATAAAGGTAGACATTTCGTAGACATAAAACTAAGGTCAATACATTAAGAAAAATATTACATTGCAAAGTATAAAACGATGGCTGAAGTGATCCTCAAAAATGTTATTTAAATCTGGTATCATAATCTAGTACACTGTACAAAAAGTTTGTAGATACAACAACTTGTTTTACTTCTCGGTGAAAATAAAGTTCTCTGAACGTCAAGTTTGTTCAAATTACAACACGTTGTTTTACTGCCGTGTAAAAAAAGTATGTACAGAAAGTGTATATATCATGTTGGTTTTACTTCCCTTTTAAAAATGTATTATGCTAAATCGCTGTTTTCTTTTTATGAAAAGCGCAAACAATTTGTTTTAGTATTAAAAAAGAGAAGTGATAAACACAATGAGAAAAAATAGGTATGTTCTGAAAAAAAGTCAATGTTTTTTCTTAGAAAGGCGACAGATAAAATTATATAATATATACCCTATTTGTCGCTGAGTAAGTTTCATAAAACAGAAAAACTATGAAAAGCGTTATAAAACAATAACCGTAAAATAAAGTCGACATCGTGCAACAACACAATACAATATTAATGTAACATGAGCATATCACAGAGTACAAGTGGGCAGTGACTCAAAACGGAAGTTGCTGAACTCTCCGAGGGTTGCCGTCTAGTTGCTTTACAACACTAAATAAATCATCAAATCAAATAAGCCACATTGACAGCTCAAGTAAATTTTACAAGTCATAAATTTTTGGTATCCAAGGCAGGTAAATCACGTGGAAAAAGAAATTATACGGCGTCTTTGGTGAACTGACAGTGATAGTTTGCGACGAAGTCTTTTGCCGGATATGGGTGATAAATAGAAGAAGAAAAAATAGAAAAATCAAAAGCAATAGTTTTACACAAAAGGAATTAGTCATGATAGTAATGGATAAATACTTAGTATAGAATGACAATGAAGTGAATAAAGGACAATTTTAAGATGTGGATACTTAAAAATTCCGAAGATCTTTTAGAGTACATACAATCGAACTCTCTTTCATCTTGTAATAGTATTAAAACATTTGACTTTTCTACTCTTTACACAAGTATTCCAAATTCGAAACTTAAAGACAAATTGAAAGAGTTGGTATTGCTTTGCTTCATAAAAAAGAATGGCCAACGTAGTTACAAGTATCTTGTCTAAAGGAGGGATAAATCCTACTTTGTAAAGGATCACTCTGATTCAAACAAAAAATTCTCTGAAACTGATATTATGAAGATGCTTGAATTCTTGATTGACAACATATTTGTTACGTTCGGAGGACGTGTTATTCAACAGACTGTCGGTATTTCAATGGGAACAAATTGTGCCCCTCTACTTGCCGACTTGTTTCTTTATTATTATGAGGCTGACTTCATGAAGGAACTTCGTAGGAAGAAAGATGAGAAGTTGAAGTTAGCGATATCAATTAACTCTACTTTCCGCTATATAGATGATGTTCTTTCACTAAATAATTCAAAATTTGGTGACTATGTGGAACACATCTATCCCATCGAACTAGAGATGATAAAGGATACTACAGATACATTAAGTCGGCCTCATGTCTTGACTTACATCTAGAAATTGACAATGAGGGTCGATTGAAAACAAAACTTTACGACAAAATAGATGATTTCAGCTTTCCAATTTTGAACTTTCCATTTCTAAGTAGCAACATTCCAGCAGCATCTGCATACAGGGTATATATCTCCCAATCGATACGATAGTCTCGTGCTTGAATTTATATGATTTTCTTGATAGATGTTGCTGCTCACAAGGCAGCTATTAAACCAAGAGTTCCAAATGGTAAAGTTGAAATCATCCCTTCGTTAATTTTTCGGACGCCATCACGAGTTGGTCGACCGTTATGGAATAACCGTTTCACAAATAATATCGGATATGTTCCTTACGTCGTAACTACAATCCCCTTCCCTTTCATGAATTTGACCTACCGAATTAGACTATTTACCGGATTTGTTATCACATAAGCAACACGACGGGTGCCACATGTGGAGCAGGATCTGCTTACCCTTCCGGAGCACCTGAGATCACCCGTAGTTTTTGGTGGGGTTCGTGTTGTTTATTCTTTAGTTTTCTATGTTGTGTCATGTGTACTATTGTTTGTCCGTTTGCCTTTTTCCTTTTTAGCCATGGCGTTGTCAGTTTATTTTCGATTTATGAGTTTGACTGTCCCTTTTAAGTTGAAAAGGTACTCTCGTATTATCCAACGCCGAGGGTTGTTTTGGGTATAGAAATAATCGAACAGTCTGTACTTTTGTGTATTATATATATATATATATGTACGAAAAACCTTGCCACGTCTAGTCAGAATTAGGACGTTGAATCCGATGCCTTGTGTAGGAAGAGTGCTGAACACGTTAAGACCCCTTGAGACAACTCTTTGATAGGTCCATATGTGGTGTGTTTCAAGGATGAATTTATGACCCTATCAAATATGAAGTGGGTTTTTTTTCATTGGCATTCCAAATTTCTCCTAATCATCCTTGTCGTCACCTTAATACAGAACCTTCTTGTCCTATTTATATGTGATTTATTACCGTAAACTACAATCAGGCAATCTCACATTGTCCACTTGTTAATTTTTATTATTTTAAAACAGTAGTCCTTTTGTACTGAATTCAATAAATTGCAAGCTTCCTTGTTATAGTACGGTGACCAGACCCAATATTTTTTAGATTTAATCGTCAAACATACTATATGGCTATATTATATATCATTGGATTCGGAAAAATGAGTACTATTGAAATATCGATGTCGTCAAAAAAAAATGTGGTAACAGTTTTGCATAAAATGAGGTCAAAGATCAAATTCTGTTTTTATTTTTTCTTCTTCTATACTTTCAAAATTTGAAGAAATATACAACAATTTAGGTTAAATTCTAGATAAAAACATTTTCTTATATCAATTTTCAATGAATCATCTCGAAAATGTTAAAAAAAATTAAAAAGAATTCGATTTATTCTGAAAATTGGCGTTTTTCACATATTTGTTCTTTTACACAAGATCAACACATATTCTGTTAAATTTACTGTACAGTAGTTACCTTGCCGGCTAACATCCAACCTCATCAATAAATGATGAATATTATTTTAACCTGCATCCTTCTGTCATGAAGGCATATTTTGCATAAGACCATTCATGAAATTCATTAAAACTAAAAAGCACTCAATTATTCGAAAATAGTTACAATTCAACATTCCAATCAAAGAGATCCACACAACAGAATTAGATCTTCTGGTTAATTGTCAAGGAACATGATTTGAAATTTCTACATAATTCTGACCCTTTACAGGACCAAAGCCCCGGACATGTAAGGTTTTGTAGTGAACAAACACATGACTCTTTCACATGCAGATTTTCCTTCAATGAAGACACAAGATCCTGCAAGCATTCTGCTGAAATATGCCTTTTAAAATACACGGGGTGTAATGAATCATTTTACTCTCGCCAACCGTATTCTAAAGGTGACCGGATAGGGGTTTAGCAATGTGTAATGCGTTTCAAATTTTTAGTTGAAACGAAGTACGTAAAACATACTGTTTCAGTGCCGTCTCGCAGGAAGGTAACCTGACTAAACTTACATCTTACTTGTGGTAAACTTGAATAATTATTATGATGTAGTGGTTTTAAAGAGATAGTTCTGATCATAAACCTTTGAAATTATCTTTCATGCCAAAACAAGAGCTTCATCATTGTCAATTTTACCGAAACTCTAAACACAACTGAAATAGTCGTGCGTGTCCTTCGAAGTCTTGTAGACAGTTTGTATACCTACTCCAAACAGAGACGAAGTTGCGTCGCATCCGGTAAGTACATGTACAGCAGGCAATAGTTTACGATTTTTTGACGACAAGTCAAAATGTTAAGTTTAACCTTTGAACTTCCAATACTGTGATTTATAGCCGTATAGTCCGAATGACAATTAAACTCCTTAAATAAGCGACTTTTCCTTACTCGGTCACCGTACTATTAATACGGTTGACAATTCCATTCACTGCGTTTGATATCGTATATGGTTACTATGTTTATTGATAAATGATCCATTCCCGGAATTAAAAAATGTAAATTAACTTAACTTAAAATTGATAAAGAGGTATCGTATATATGGAGATCAACCTGATATCAAATGATACGATTGACATAAGAAGAAGATATGCTTTATCTTACTCGCTGGCTTTGTTGTTTTTAAGCTCCTTGTTATATTGACGTCAAACAGTTAACATGATATAGTGTAATTCTAGACTATTTGTTATGTCATCAACTATTAACTTGAAAGACTTGAAACAATTGATTGTGGCAGTATGTGATACTATAATTCCTAGGAGCTTTTGCTTAATATCAGTAGCAATATTTATTAACTTGCCGAAAAAAGTAGATTTCAACAAAAAAAGTTTTATTGAATAGAATCCATTGCATGTAGTGACAATAATAGGGAACAATTAGCAGCATGAGTTCATTAATTCATTATTTGCGATGCATTCTTATTCACAAATAATCCAGAACAAAATTTATCCATTAAATGTAAACGGTACTCTCAATGGATGTTGTCAGTTTATTTTCTCTGTATGAGTTTGAATGTCCTTCGTGTTTCTTCCGTCCCTCATTTAACGAAAACAAAAAACATAACGATACAGTTTTCCACTTTGAAGCTATACGTATATTGAGTATAGTTATTTGTACTTATATAAAAATATATAATACATTTAATATGAAATAAGACACATTCGTGTCTTTTTTCTGTAAAGCATCGGTCACACCTTACCGGATTGCACGAACGGACGTCTAACGGATGAAAATAAAAGTTGTCCGTTGACAAAACTGTTATCCGTTGTGAGTTCGTTGATGTGTTGACCGAATAAAACGGACGTGTAACGAATGCATATAAAGCGGACACGCACCGGATATGCAACGTATGAGAAACGGAAACGTGCCGGACAGAACGGATGTCGAACGTACATCCAACGGACGAGTACCGCATAAAACGGACACCTAACGGAAGCGTACCGAATAAGACGGATGAATAAGATATACGGAAAACTTAAAGGCGACAATAATAATACATGTAAATCGCATAAATATTCAAAAATCAAGGGTATCAGGCGTATAATTTGATACGCAAGACGCACGTTTAGTTTACAATCAGTGACGCTCAAAATAGTTAGTAAGCCAAAACAAGTACAAATTTGAAGAGCTTGAGGACCTAAAATTCCAAAAAAAGTTGTGTCAAATACGGCTAAGGTAATCTATGCCTAGGATAAGATAATTCTGCGTATTTCGAATTATTCATATTGTTGCAAACAGTAAACAATGTAACAATGATGTTTTGATATGTAAACATAAAAGTGACATGTTCACGTAGGAATAGAATCATCCCATCATATGCTAGAATAGTATATATAGAGTATGATCTGTATTCCACATGAAAATTTGAGAATAATGATATCAAAATAGATGATGACATGGCATTTAAACTATAAATTCATATACTTATATCAATAAGACAAGAAACACAACCTAGGTTAGTGATTAAAACAACGAATCGTTATATAAGATACATTTATCTTATAGTCGAAATAATTATAAAATATATCTGAGTAAAACATGTATACAACTGTTTTTATATTTTACAATTTAGTTATTGTTTATGTTATTATCTAGCACGTGGACTTGTTTTGTTTCTTCATGATCATTAAATTGTTTAAACAATGATAGATAATTGCAACATATATACAATATAATACAACAACATCAAAACACAATTTAACAACTACAGCACACAATCTAACAATATCAAAGCACAATCCAACAGCCACAAAACGAAATACAAACATGAAACACAATACAACAACTACAAAACATAACACAACAACCACAAAACACAATTCAACAACAACAAGACACAAAACAACAACCTCAAAACAAAATGCAGCAATAAAAAAACACAATATAATACAACAACCACAATACACAGTTCGCAAGCCATGAAACACGTTTCGCCAACCAACAAAGACAAATCAACAACCCCCAAACCACAATTCACCAATCAAAAATATTTGAATATTTATGAACCTATTTATGGAAGATAGCCTGGTTGGCCAATTTTGGCTAAGACGTATACATTAAGCTTATCAAAAACCAAACAGACAAATTCTGTCATTTTTATTTCAGGAAATGTATTTAAAACAGATTATTCAGATATATGGTCCTTTAGTTCTTGATCTTGCAATCCAAAATAAAAAAAAGTCCATGCGTATTTAATTTGAGCTGATAACTTGCAATAAGTTAATAGAGATAAACAAAAATAAGAAAAGAAAGATGCTGGTGATTCGTCCATGAGGCAGCAATTATAAAAAAAGATGCTGTTATACGTCAATGAGGCAGCAATTATAAAAAAAAGTTTAAAATACAATATCGTAAGATTGTCTTGACCTATATAGTAGAACATGTATGTTCTTTCCTTCTTATAAAGCAACCAACCATTATATATCCGTGTATATGTTTTGATTTTGTCTTGTTTCAATACAAATTTGTTCGCAAGTAATGCATTATTCAATCAATACGCTATTAATAAATGATTTAGTTTTATGTCTCGAAAGAGATATTAATTTGCACTACAAAGTAGGCGATAATGAAAATATTTTATCATCTATTATTTACATGCTGTTTTGTAAACAGTCAATATTTTCTGCAGAAAAGCTCTCTAGATCATATCACATTATTCATTACAACCTTATCAATAATGTTGCTATATCATTTCACTACTCAGATGTTATCAATGCCCTTGGTAAAAATATCAACGAACAATACTTATTTTAAGAAACAATGCTTTGTACTATCAAAATACTTATTTCTTATGAATAAAGATACATGTATTTTAAGAAGAAACTAATATAATTACACACTAATTCATTGTAGACGCCGACGTCGCCATCGGAAACATCATGCATCTACCTCGCTTTTAGACTCTTATCAAAGAAAGACAGTAAAGTCTTTTTATAGGCACCACCACTTACGTCCTCCCGTAAATGTCTCGATACAAACATTAATCAATGTCATTCAGGTGTTAAAAAGGTCATTTTTAATTTTATTTCACTGTGTTCAGCCATCATTTAATATGAACTATCAAAAATTCAGCCCAAAAATAATTTATTAGTTTTTGACTTTGTTTAAATCTTTCCTTATGCATATAAAATGTTACTGTGTTAACCCAGGTTTTAGGCAAACACGCTTTTTAGTGAATGTATGCCTAAAAGTATGGTAATTGCGTTCCAATTTTTATTAATCAAGCAGGATTCAGCTACCAAAACATTGACGCATCTCAATTAATGAAACATGTAATATAAACAAGACTTGTTCAAGTATAAGATGTAGACATTAACGACCTAATTGCATTTTTGGTATATTGAATTCATACATCATCATAAAACGTTTTGAAATGAAGCATATGGTAAATGATTAAGATTATTTTATCATGGAATTTCCCTAAAGATAGCTCGTTTGATCTTTTTTTAAAGGCAAAATATATAACTATATGAATGAAGATGTATCATTGATTTGTATACAATTGAAGGTAGTTTCTTAGTTTTATATGTTTAAGCGCATACTTAATAAAGTGTTGATAAACAAATTGTGAGTGAAACTCTATATAATATTGCGGTAGCCTCCATTGTAATCCTCAAGTTTTCTAACATGTTACTTTCACTAACTAAATATACATTTGTTTTTCCAGAATTTATTTCCTTATATATGATAGCATTGTTTGTTGCTAGTAGTTATCCCTACTTGATCCTACCAGATAGCCTATGTTACTTATAATGTAAAAATAATTATGATCCCTTGATGGACCAAAAATCAATATTGCTTCATGACTTTCATATTTATTGAAACAGAAGGACTTCTAGATTACCAGTGGCTCAAGCTGGGATTGCTGTGTGTCATAAATTATATCCCAGCGAAAACACGTATTATCAATTTTAGAAATCATTTTCTCGTCTGAGAATCGTTTCCCTACAGGAAAATGGTTCTGCACCAGATGTCATTAAATACCTATTGGTATAATTTCGTCCTGCACGTAATCTTTTCATTACATCTTTGGTGAAATAACCGCCATCAATGAGACTACTTATTATTATTTGAAGAAGCACACGCTGGCATACTAGAAAGACATAATAGTATCAAATAAACACAACCTTTTTTTTTAAATTCTAAAACTTATGTTCAAGGTCGAAGCAATATCATTTTATTTTCATTAAATTCCTAATTTTTAAGAAATATTCTGTCTTTCTAGATGTAGTGATTAAACTTCAATCAGATCAGATAGTTGTAATAAAACAATAAGTAAAATTAGGTCTTCAGTTCCTTAAAACTATTTACAATGTCATTTGTTATAATTGACTAAAGTGATAAAACTATATCCTATTCTATAGTACATTTTCAAATTTGTTGTCCAGTATCTTTTAAACCGATACATGGACGTGCAATTTTGCATGGTAAGATGTCATGCATTTAAAAAAAAACTTAACGATCTTTAAGAAGCTGCACTAATGGATATGCCGGTGTATTGGAATGTAATCACTTGACCTAACGTGTAGTATATTATTTAGTATGCATGCAATTCGTGTCTTTATTGCTCAGTTATTTTTTTATTTTGCTTTTCAAAGTATTGATTGAACAATTTGACATCATTTTGATATCTACAATTACATTGCTTTTTATAGGAGATATATGACTATGTACAATCTTGTTCGTGTTGTTTTTAATATTCATCAACTTCTCTGTAATTTTACCTTTGAACTGCTTTGATGCAAGCGCCACTTGTGAGCCTTATATAGACGAAATGCGCGTCTGTCCTGCTTAAAATAATAATAAATGTATTGGTTTTTAATTTAACAAATACATGTACCAATTGAATACAAATGCAAGTGGACGTGTCCGAGTGTATCACAAGTCGAACACTGTTCTATAATGACAACAAATATAATAGATCATACAGTTATTTTATCCATATTTATATATTCATATCATACTATTCGAAATTATTATTCCTAAAACTATACGTATTGCGAACAAGAAATGTATCTATTTGTTTTTAATCTAGTGCTGTACATTGTTATAGATTGTTCAAAAATATCCATAACGTTGTTCACTGTTACTTATCTTGTATTTGCAGACTTTCAAATGGTTGACAGAACAGTTCAGAATGCATTTGCATGGACAGTATTATAAGATAGCAACTTTTATAATAGAAGAAACTTACGTTTGGACAACAGTTATATTGTTAGCGTTCTTATGTGGTGAGTATCTTGTTTGTGGTTGTTGTTGTTGGTTTCGTCTTTTATTCAGGTATAGGTGTGTAACTTAATGTTTATCCAATCATAGCTATATTTTGTGTATGATATACAAGTACTTATAAAATGTCGATTTGAAAGAAACAAACCAAGGTAACAAACAAAAACTGAGTGAATCGCATGCGCCCCAAAAGGAGCCAGATATGGTTCCCTGACAAAATAAATAGGTACAAGATAAACTATATGCATGAATCACCTACCAAACGAATTCACACTCAGTTAAAATGTCAAACTCGGTAATAGGATGTAATTGTATAAATTTCTGATCAGACGTTTCGGTATCTAAGGATTCTAATGTTCCTAGTGTGTGGAGACACCGACACATCGTAACAGTTCTACTTGACCAAATATGTATATCAACTATTATGTTAAGTATAACAAAGTTTCGGACATTTGCTACATAAAAACATGATTGTTTAAAGAATGTTCTGGCAACCTTAGCTCCATGTAGTACAAAACACATGTAGTCTATTTCCAATTTTAATTTAGTGTTCATATTCTTGAACGTTACTTTTACCACATATGGTCCAGATATGAAAAATGCATGCTTTGTGCCCCCATTAAACTGGTTAAACCCCACCAAATAGTATGCCTATACAGTTATTGTATCCTGACTAAGGAATTGTTTGTTGTGTAGAAGTCATTTTGGTGACGTTGGATGTTAGTGGTTGGTAAGGTCTGTTATCCAATAAAAAATATATAAGATGGATTACAGTTTTACCTTTTGTAATATGATTCATTCTAGAGAAAAAAAAACACACATATATTCACAGATTAAAATAAACTCAGATTTTTTTATAGGAGCTAGAGCAGAAATGGATACTATGCCTGTATTCATCGGTCATCATAACGAAGAGTTTGTTATGCGTATCAAAACGAGACAGAAATCTTTTATGGTCTTTCAACTTACAGCACTAGTTTATTTAGTGTTTTAAAATGTTACCGATAATTTACTTTTTAATATCTTGACCTTTTTGTTTAGAATCTTGGTCATGATGGTTGATGTAAATGATTTCTGAATATGAACATAGGTAACTTCCAGCTGCCTATAATTCGTCTTTGTTTATAACTTATATATATATCAAACATGGAACAGTGCTTTATCACAAAACAATGCAACATAATAAAAATAGAAAAACATATTTTTAAGTGGTGATATCCTTAATTTCTAGGTCAGTCGGATAAGTTTGATCCATATCATATCCTCTACCCGAAATAATCCTTTTTTACAATGCACTGATATCTCACGTCATTTAAACGTTTGAAGGGCTAACTGGTTCATTGCATCTTGCAACTTATAGTTGTGACTGCTTGACATTTTTAAAACACCCGTCTTCACCGTATGTACATAAGCCAACTCTTCCTAAAGACATATATTAATGCTATCATTTAAAAACAGTAATTGAAGCAGTCATGAGAAAGTTGTCCCAATTAAAATATTCATCATTATCTCATCATATATACTGACGTAGATTTTACACCGATCAAATGAAATAACGTCAACTAAAGCCAAACAGTTTGACGGAAAGATAACGATAAGAATCAAGTGTATTGCATGTCAAGCAGGATTATCTTTGCATCGAGCCGATTAACCATAGCAATTTGAAAATTTGTATTATATTTCAATCAGTTTTAAATGGCTATAACACACTTTATGGTTAAGTGCTAGTCTACCTAAGAATCAGGCAGTGGTGAAAACATGACAAACAAAAACCCACTCAAGTTGACATTAATTTATGTTCAAAATGTATAATGATGCGAAAGTATACCATTCGTTTCCTTGTCCTGTTCTGGTAATTGGAGATAAAATTTGGTTACAATGCACTAAAAATTAACAATTAAGGGGAGCTAACTCTGTAATTTGCTATCATTCTAACCAAAGTTTATCTAAAGATTTCTCAAGTTACCAGACACGCAGACACTAAAGACTTACCATTTCTAACTCAGGATGAATGTTACTTCAAAATAGGATGGCTGGGTAAGTGGGATTTTTTCAGCCATGTTTTGATTTTTTTCAAAATTGCTTGATTCTTACAAAGACTGGCACTTAAAACTCTTCGATGATGGGTTTGATGTACGTATCAAAAATAATCAGATACTAGTAATGGTTTAAGTAAATAATCAGATACTAGTAATGGTTTAAGTAAATAATCAGATACAAGTAATGGTTTAAGTAAATATCTTTTATTGAAATGTTGCGATCAAACATTATAAACTAGTTTTACTTTCAAATTTGCATTCTTCTTAATCTTTAAAAAGTAGTCGAGGGTTTAAAATTGATATTTCCTTAATTATTGAAACCTGTTTAGACGAATTTTCATCAATTCTGAGAATTAACTATCATTCATTGGATAACACTCATCGTTGGTTTTTGTGGTTACAGGTGATCCACAAAGATTAATAATTAAACTTTTTACGGGCTTTGTATGCAAAACTTACCACGAAATTGCTAGTTTCCCCACATCTTTAAAATTGATACCTACGAAAATAAATTAATCAACAGTATCTCTCGTATGTTTTGCGTCGTTTTAAATAAGTTGTTCAAAAATCAACGAAAACTAAACTGAGACATGTATACAATATATAAATAAATAAAACAAATGATGGTGACACTATTGTCGGAACTTGTTTGTACATTTAACAAATTATAATAAGATGTTAGTGATCAGTGTTAGCAACTGTTCTAGTATAATTTATATGCTGAATTCAGTATCATCTATATATATAGTATGTCAAGTTCTAAACATTTTTGAGTCCTAAAAAGTTGTTAATAATTTCAAGAGAAACTAGGAAAGACCTGCAATCAATACCAAATTCTCGAAATAAAACGGTCGCCTTTTCCTATTTCTGGATACTAATCAGATTAACTCGACAGGGGTGTAGTATAATATCATCAATACATGTCCATGAGAGGTTGCTGTATCATCGTAAAAAGTCAAAGTAAGAATGACGTCTCGCGGTGTGAAAAAGTTAGGTGGCAAACGAATCCACGACCATGCGTATAAAAGGGATTGATGTGTGTTTTTTGAAATCTGTATGAAATTGTTGATATTGAAATCAATATGTGTAGCAAAAGTTATTTTCAACGATCGTTAAATAATATCATGTAGATACCATCTATATAACATGATTGTACGTTTATCAAATATTTCCATTTATTATTGGAAGAACATTGTTTCTGAAATAATAAGCTCTACAAATATCATTATCATATAGCATGGGATGTATTTTGTATTTTCTGACAAGGATTCAACAGTAACGATTATACTTCTAACCTAAATCCGAATTTGGAAAAAGAATTTAATTTATGAAAAGTTGTAGTATGTTTTCCGAAAAAGGCACCACTACTAAGTTTTTTACTGAATTTGCTTCTTTGCAAGCGTACCAAATTATAAGCCTGGTATCTTTGATGAGTTTTTATGATATAAATAAGAGAACGACGGCTTTTTTTTTAATATAGTACTTTATCATTTTTTTAAAAAACGAGGTCAATTTACATCATGATCCTTTTTCTACTGAATTGAAATATTTTTCAGCAACAGTCACTATCAAGATCTGATTAGCGTATGTTCATTTTTAAGTAGTTATCATTTTACACTCAAATGTCACGAGCTCACGGATTTTTTTTAAAATCTACAGAACGGTACTAAACTGACTACACACAAATTTTTTATAGTCTTGAATTTGCCGCAGTGGATAAGTCTTAAAATTCAAAGAAAGACTGAAACTGACTTAATAACTTATCTACAGATTTTTCCGATAATGTTTTGATCAGAATGACAGTTTAATACTAGAAATCATCTACTTGTTATTGTTCTTGTGTGTCATGTTTACTTTTTTTATTTGCCTTCGTTTCCATACTTGAAATTAGTAAAAAAAAAAAAAAAAAAAAAAGACTTATGCAATATACCGAACTTCAAATTTGGGATAAAAATAATTCTATAGGGTAATAACATTAATATAAAGAGCAAAGTGCTTTGACAAACAAGACAATACAAAATAAATACTTGATACTCACACTTTCGGCAGTACAAACTCCAATCGGAAAGTGAAATATAATCATGTACTCAAATGAGTAAATGATTTGTGCGATATGAGTCAGTAATGCCGGATGGTCAAGAGTTAAACTGAGTATAATGATTTAAAATCAGTAAAGATTTGGTTGAAGACGAGAATTAACCTAGTTCATTAGTCATATACTGAAATATGGGGTATACGTCAAATAGACATACACCTAGTGAACTATAAAACAAAACATTTCAAATCTAAAGGACAGTACACATTTATCGACTACAGGTAAGTGTCCAGGTTTGATTTTCCGAGTCCAAAGAAATTGTAAATACATTTTAGAGAAACTATGAAAGCTCTACAATCAACACCAAATTCTCGAAATACCAAACACTTATGTTAAAATAGCTATAACCTATATTTCTGACCTGGGACAAACATGATTTTCTGACCGACATATAGTGTTAAGACCTCAGCCCCTACCAGAAAATCTTTATCATTTTGAGACATACATTGTAAGTTACAAGAAAGAGAAAACAAAAGGGCCCCCTCAAAAAAAAGGAAAAATATCATACGGTGACAGTTGCCGAAAATAAGCTAAAAAAAAGAACAAAAAAACACACTGATATCATATCATACAAACTCCTGATATTTGAATTTCTGTATGTTATTTCTTTTCCCTAAAATTAAAATCCACCATTTTTCTTCATAAGAAAGTGCCTGTACCAAGTGAGGAATATCACAGTTGTTGTCTGTTCGTTTGATGTGTTTGAGCTTTTGATTTTGCCATTTGATTAGGGACTTTCCGTTTTGAATTTGTTTTCCTTCTGATTAGTGTTTGCAATACGTTAGACCTAGATATGTTTGCTTTAGTACTTAATTTTGCTTTCAGAAATATTAATCGGATGCAATTTATGTATCAATCATAGCTGATAAGAGTGTATAAATGAATCTGCAAGAGGCGGTAAAAGCAGCTGCCTATCGGAATGTCAAATGCCTATTGGAAAACAGAATATGCAATTAAAAATTTAAACAGTCTAACAAAAACTTATAATTACACTTTTGTCTCTGACAAATGTGAGTTTCAGACAAATATTCATTTTTTAATATTTTGTTTTTAGATACAAATCAAACTTTGTGATACATGGATTTTTATCCTATTAGGACCACCAACAAAATCATTCTTATACATGAATAATTACATACTTTTGTTTGATGTTTAACAGTTTTTCCTTTGTACCTAGAAAGTTAAAAGGATTTATGTTAGTGTCTGTTGATCTTGCATTTAAAATTAATTATTATTAATTGCTTTTAAAATATGATTTTCTTCTACGTAGATGCATTGAAACGAACAAGTTCGGCATTTAATTTGCGGTTCAATTATTTTAATTCTGATCATGTTTATACTTAGTATTAATGAAATGTAACCCAGCAGACTTTCGATGAAACTAGGAATCAATTTCATTACGTTTGAATCAAAGGATTGAATAATTTTTATTGATTGAAGTTTAACCCAAACAAACAATATATCAGTTGCATTTCGATATTATCTGACTGCAGTTCACTTACGGTCTCTGTAGAAATCCATTAAAAATATTAATAATCAACTTATATTGACTTCAATTACGTGTATTGTACCTATCAGTTAGAATTATCATCGTAATCCGTTATCGACAGCACAGCAGGTACGGTAGGAAATAAGTTGTTATGAAACACAACTGACATTTATTTAAGTTTGCATCGTTTGAAAGTAGTTACAGTTCTATGGTCATGGCAAAGGCAAATAACGATTTGAGAAGATTTATCATCTCAGCAAAACCTAATGGGAAAGAAGATGTATGGGAAACTTCAATAAAATTCACCTTAAACCAGAAAAAAGAACAAACCATCAAAGCCACATATGTACATGTAGGTAGTAGAGTATTCACAATGTGAGTCATTTTAATTATTGTAACATCGGTTATGAATCGCAATATGGTTTAATAACGTGTTCACAAATCAAACCAGACCAACAAAACTTGACATGTATACCAGAAGATGCAGTATGTCATATAAAGAAGAGGCAGCAGTATCTACCGAAAATCTATTTTTAATCTGGACAAATGATGTGTGTAATGGTGTTAATAAACACTTCTAATGAAAACCTGATCGTGAATTCAATAAAGATTTACCCCCATACTGATAGATAGAGTGTTTCATACAAAAATGTCACTGACATTTTAAGAAGTCCTTAATCGCTACAGTTGATTTTGAAAAGCAAATACCACGACAAAACGGTACAATTTCGTTTGGCATTAGAAATGGCAGATAACGTTATATGTACTAAGATGTTTGGTAACAATACGGTTAGTCAAGACGAAAATGAGCTCGTGTTTCAGCAAGTTCAAAAATGTTTAGTTGGATTTCGATAAGATGTACTTATTCTGATTATATTTCCTAAAACACAAATATGGAATTTGATTAAAGTTGGATCAAGTCATTATAATACCAACCGCTGTAATAAAAACAAATCATTTGTTCTAAACACATTTCATGGTAACTGTTTCCTTTTCTCATTTGACAAGGAAACTTTCTTTCAAATTTGTTTGTACTAGACATGTTCATGAAGATATGTTAATTACCCTGAAGTTCAAGGACAAATATTATCGAGTTATTGTGTATGCTGCTCTCTCTACAATTGAAGAACAAGTAATAGTGTGGTCTTACATACTGTAATCACTTTAGAGTTTACGGAAAACAACAACGTCAAAAGTATTATATTTAAAACAAAACCACCATGCTTGCGAGTGCAAAAAGTAAAATCACAAAAATACTGAACTTAGAGGAAAATCAATGCGGAAAGTCCATAATCACATGGCAAAATCAAATAACAAAACGCATTAAATTCCGTTATATTTACATCGATGCGTTAACTAAACAGACACAATAAATAAAGTAGTCAAAATATGGGTACATCAGTCATCATCGTATAACAATTTTTAAAAGGAACAATCCAACAGAACACAAAAAAAAAAAAAAAAAAACATCCACCTACAAACACATTCATTGATTTGTGTGTCTGACGTCACAAAATTTTATACGTCACATAAATTTGTCGTTCAATGTGCATGCAAACAATTTTAAAATTTACATAGGCAGTTTTAGAATAAAGGGTAAAAAAATCACAAGTATGTAAGAATAAATATCAGAAATAGACCTAGATTGAAAATAGTCCAAAAGTTATATGTAGTATTTATAAGAATCCACAAATAGTAAATTCCACTACGCGATTGAATGATTTTGGTGTTTATGGTTCAATGTATTTAGTAATTCATAATAGAAATATATCATAATGACATAAACTAGAACAATATCATACTGACGGGATCATTTAAAGTACAGAGTCACGTTATAAGAACCAAAGACATACAAAAAGTCGCATATACAAAGCACGACATCAAAAATTGAAAGACAATACAAACACATTGACGAGATGTACAAGTACCGAGCCACGTCAAACGGATATCACATAAAACCAATCAACAGTAAAAGTAATCTATACATCAAGACCATCGTGTATTATTTGTGAAGTTGGTACGGAATATTTATCAACAAGGTCTTGGTACCTTCCGATGAACTTTTTTTAGAAAAAGGACGAGACGTTCTTTGACATACCCCTGGTTCATTAACTTTCTACTCAGACACTGATGACATTTTACAAAGTCTGAGTAGGAGCTGCAAGCTCTTGAATATCTAATAAGTTGGGAAATATATATCCCATATGCAGGTGAAGTTGGTATATTGCTTCTAAGGTGGGGGAAATGTATAATTTCAAAATTAAAATCGTCTCGTTTGTCATAGATTTTGGTACTGAGATGACTGTGTAAGTCAAATTCGAGATATAAGTCTAAAAATGAGGCGAAGGAAGCCGTGTCTGTTGTTTCTTTAATCTCTAGTTCTGGGGGATATATTAATGGAACCCAATCAGAAAAGTTTGGATTGTTTATAGAAAGAACATCATCGATATATCTGAAAGTGAAATTAAATAATCTGGCTTCTTTGATCCTCTTGTTTTTGACAAGTGTCTGGAGGAACTCCGATTCATAAGACAATAAGAAGAGGTCGGCAAGAAGAGGGCGCACAGTTTGTTCCCATAGGAATGCCGACAATTTGTTGGAAAAGTCTACCTCCAAACTCAACAAATATGTTGTCGATAAGAAACTCCAGCGTAATGACCACTTGTTCTTCTGTGTAGTATGTTTTACCTTTTTTGTTTGTCACTATTTACGAAATATGCCTTATTAAATCCCAAAGTAATAAATTTATAGCGTATGCTACCATTTGTATGTTGAAAGGCATTGTGGATTATTTCTTTACGGTGATTTTTCAATTTCACATGGGGAATGGTGGTATACAGGGTTGAAAAATCGAAAGTTTTGATAGTTTTAAAGACCTAGATTTAAAATTGTCTAGAAGTTCTTTAGAATTTTTAAGAATCTACATATGGTTAATACCACTACGCGAGTAAACAGTTTCACAGTATTTCTGAAGACCCTCTTTCAATGCGGACAGAATTTTAGTCAATTTAATGAGTCTAAGAGTTCATAGATTCGACGCAAGACTGTTTCAAACCCAAAACCTTGAAAATGTGTATGTTCTTTTAGATTTAAGAAATACCACATCTAGTAGCAAGAGTAACAGCTGGTCTATTCGTAGTCCGGATAGGTTTAAATGTCATCCTTGAAAACAGTTATACAGTGAAATTGTACGTTAAAAAATGTTATCGGTGTGACGTTACTACACACACCAACGTTCATATGCATAACACATTACCAAGTTTTTGTTCTGATATACATGTCATATGTGACATTGGACGTTCAATTTCAATATATCATAATTTGAATAGTTACTCAGGTACCAGAATTATAATTTAGTACGCCAGGCGGGCGTTTCGTCTACATAAGACTCATCAGTGACGCTCATATCAAAATATTTATAAAGCCAAACAAGTACAAAGTTGAAGAGCATTGAGGATCCAAAAAGTTGTGCCTAATATGGCTAAGGTAATCTATACCTGGGATAAGAAAATCCTTCGTTTTTCGAAAAATTCAAAGTTTTGTAAACAGCAAATTTATAAAAATGTCCACATAATTGATATTCATGTCAACACTGAAGTGCTGACTACTGGGCTGGTGATACATTCGGGAACGAAACGTCCACCAGCAGTGGTATCGACCTAGTGGTGTATACAAATGACCACATAATTGATATTCATGTCAACACCGAGGTGCTGACTACTGGGATGGTGCAACCCTCGAGGACGAAACGTCCACCAGCAGTGGCATCGACCCAGTGGTGTATAACATAAAAATTAGAATAGAGACAAGATTTAGCCAGATCGTAGATTCGAAACTGACTATAGACTTCAGGGACAAGTTATAACGCTATCTGAAAAACAATTCTTTATGTTTAGTTCAAAATTTTGTACTTACGATGTCTCATTTACGGCGCTTTTTGTTGTATTTTTTTCCTGATGAGGTCGATGCCAAAATCTTGTAGTTTGTGTTTGTTGTTTCTGTATTCATACTTTACAGCATGTTTTCGATGATGATTATAGTCTGATGAATTGTGCAAAGCTAGCATTATATGAAAGTGAGTGCCTTAAATGCTCGGTCATTAATTGAATGTGGGCATGCAACATATGTGTTATAAATGATATTTAAAGCGTTTTGTTGTTAACTAGTATTTTAAATGATATGTTTTTCTGTGAATTACCATTGTAGAGCATCTCTACTAAATCTTTTGAGGGTGTACTTTTTGAAGAGCTCGTTAACAGTTATGTGATTCAGCATATTATTGATCACAGTTTTATCATTTTTAATATGCATGGTGTTTTGTTTTGTGTACAGATCGTATTTAGCAGTTCTCAATTACGTACAACCTTGCTGTATTCATGGTTTTGATATTTAGCCAAACTTTGAATTATTAACCATCAACTAAGGAAAATTACGCAAAATAATGTATATGTGCACAGTATAGAATATACTTATAATGCATCAGTTTTAATTGTCAGATATGAAGTAAATTAAAATAATATACCGAACTCCCATGAAAATTGCGAATGGAAAGTCCTTTCAAAATATCAAAATCAAAAGCCTAACTCATCAAACGAATGGGAAACAACTATAATATTCCTGACTTAGTACATACATTTCCTTTAATTGTAAACGATGCTATACATAAGTTTGATTGATATAATTACATTTAGGGTCATCGATTTTGATTTTACCTCGTTTTTTACTCTCCCCTCCTACCCCTACACAGATATTTTCACACACATTTTGGCAAAATCATAATTGATTGAAAAAAGAAAGAAAAACGGGGCCTTATATTGACCAGAAAAAAATATTTTTGAATTTCAATTTGTTTGGCTTCTCCAACACAATGTTCAGTCCATAACTACACCACTGTATATATGGCTACACCATGGTAATTGTTGGTGGAATTCTCTTTGACGTGTACCTCAAACCTCTTTTGTGCATGTGTGAATACAAGTAAAAATTCGTTGAAAAATATTCATTGAAAAAGATTGAAAACAAATGTATTTTATTATGTGGTTATACATAAAAATATTAATAATAATCAAATCGAAAGATAGCAATGATTGTCAATGGTTGCGATCAGTTTTTCGTTAACAGTGCTGTGTTAGAATTCAGGTAGTTGATTTTCTCGTTTGCATTGTTTCACATTTCCTCTTGTCTGAGCATTTTACAGACTATACCGAATGAATTTTGTACATTGTTTAGGCTTGTGCTTTGATCTATAGCTTCTAACATTTACGTCATTTTGGTAGTAAATAGATGTCCCAATGACTATCATACTCCTTTTTTAAATTACAAGTGTTTCAGTACGAAAAGACCAAACACTTTCGGATGACAAAAGAATAAATAAAACATTTAAAGCAAGATAAATTTTGAAATCAATGAAAGGAATAGTCAAACCGTCTGCAATCACTTTTTCATGGGAAAAACCTAAGACTTGACTATATCATAGTAGAAATTGAATTACAAAATAAATTTGTTCAGATCATATCAACGACAAAGGCATTAGCTACAAGCATTTATTGGATTTACATGCAATCACTTCTGTATTTATCATCTCATTTTTCCAGCCTTAAACGTCGATGGACTCAAGTCTGACGTTCCTTATTTTGAGCCAAGAGAAAACAATGTATCATTCCACACCGGATCAACAGCTACCTTGATGTGTTCCATCATAGGACTCAAGACACGGATTGTAAGTTTGACAGCAACACTACTGTTTTACGATATAATTACATGATCATCATAATATTTTAGAACTATGATTAGTGGTTAGCATATGTGTGAACTTTTATCTGCAAGTCATATACTATACCACTGTTCTATCCCACAGAGGTTTGAATTAATCCGTAGTTTATTTCGAATCTCGATTTAATCAGCCAAACATAAATGCTTGTGAAAGCATTTTAAGAATAAAAAAATCCAAGTACATGTGTGAAAAAATCCAAAGTAGACCAGTTGTTCACAATTATTTTTTAGTAGGTTGTAAAGAGCCTATAGGGCAATTGTTTTGTTTAATTTCATTTTGGGGAGAATTTGCGAGTTTTATCAATTAAAAAAGCAACATCAATTGCTGATAGCTAGAATTTTTGCACAACGGTTATAATTTCAATGTTTTCCATGTAATAAAAATAGCTTTATAATAATACATGAAAACCTCGAAACATAACATCTTGATATTTGGATTTGATTTAATTAATTTATCCAGAATCTCGGACTTCCTTATACTTGATTAATGACATATAAAGTGAAGCAATCGATCTATTTGAATGGTAATAATTCAGGCAAACTTTTAATCATATCATCAAACATATAAATCTACAGTAACGATGAAGATCAACATGCAATGTATCTAATTGTATCAACTTTGTTCAATTCAATGATAGTTATCCTGTATCATTACAGATCATCCAATAATTGTAATGTTGAAAATGTTTCCGGCGATTAAGCAGTATTAAGTAAATAATGAAATGAATAAAACGTTTAATATTGAAACTTAGAATTGGCTATGGTTGTATTGAATTTTCTTGTTGTGTTGTGATAGTCTCATTCAGATATTGTAATTGAATGAATTGTCTTGATTTTTATATAATAGCATTAAGCATTATTCTATCATCGTAGTGAACAGAGATTAAAGGTTAGCTCGTGTATTAAGGCTAGCTCAACCTGCGTCAATTCTTAAAAACCGATACACTTCTCCTGTAATTTGTAACGTAGAATGAACCAATAAAATAATTTCACTAGCCTATTGCTGTCTTAGAAATTCCCTTCTCTTATCACACATGTTTGACAATTCAAACAAAGACAACCATAAAACGTAATTATATAAATTATTGTCAAAACAGTTTCCCAGGCAACAAAAATATCAAATGCTAAATATTGTAACCAGTCTTTAATATTAGATTTTTGTGACTGATATTTTTTGTATCTTCTCTATATAGCTATTGTACATTGTTTGAAATACAAATATAGATGTAGTATCAATTATATCGTTTGAAGATGTTCAAACAAGTAATTATAAAATTATGTATAGGCTTAATTTGTAAAATTACCGATCAGGGTTGAAATTTGCGAGATTTGTATACTCACTGTATTCAAAAGGAAATTAAAAAAACTACTGATTCGGACTCTGGATGCTATCAAATATTTGACGCTAAACAAAATACATTCATTGAAAGCACACAAAGCATCCGATATTATCAAATGTTCAAATAATTTACAGCATTCTTAACAACTAATGCAGATATTCAACAAAACTACTAAAACTGCTAGTTATTTAACAAAACATACGAATATATGCAGGTATTTAACAATAATTCTGATTTTTCAAATTCGCTTTGACATGATAAACGCCTTACAAATATTAACATAAGATTAAAAAACAAAGAATTACCAAAAACTGGTTTGGCGTAAAAAAGAGTTAACATCCTATTTCATTTTGTCTAAATTGTGTTTCCCCTGCCCAACAGCATTCTCATCTAAAACGTGTTTAAGTAAGTTCTTTGAAACATCAAGTTTAAGAATTTAAGTGTTTATTTATTTTCGGCTTTCAAATAACGGGTGTGATAGGTCCTTATGATGGTAAATCCTGGATAGCACCATTCCATGTTTGTATTTTGTTCTTTAAGACTCATTTTAGGTTATATAGCTCCTTTAGTTTAGGTGTTATATATATAAAAACTCAACTTTTACGAATGTCATATTTAGTAAAACAAACATTTGAAAGAATGTCGTCAAAAATAAAAACTCAACTTCTTTACGTCTGCCTTATGGGTTCTGTTATTTTAAATGTAGGTTGTTTGGAGGCGGATGTCAGAACCTAGCCCTCTCACTATAGGAGATTTTGTTTATAGTCAAGATAGTAGAATATCAATACGAAGGGTAGTGAAGCAAAATGAATGGAATTTAGTTATCAAAGATGTGCGACCAGCTGATGCAGGAGTATATGAATGTGCAGTTAGTTCCAGAGAGAAAATTAAAAGACTTGTACTACTTAGAGTTACTGGTAAGTATAAGGTACTCATTCTAATAATCAACAAAAACATATCATACCAAGGAGATTTTATTACATTTTGTGAAAACCCAAACTTAAAGTATTCAGTAGACAAAAAGACACATCACTGTACATTTAACTGAAACAATGTCCGTAAAAAAAGGCAAATATATATTGATGTGAAAGAAAAAAACACACAATCTGAAGAAAAACATGTTTCAAAACAGTTCAAATTCATAGTAGAATTGGTTGATTGAATACTCTGAGACACATAACGTGTTTCGAAAAATGAAAATAGCACTTGTGAAAGTTCATGCGTCCGAAGCGTTTTCTCTTGGTTACCTTTTATTACACTACAAACCATTAGAAGTCTGAAATTGCCATGGGCAGAATATGTATTCATCCATTTTGGATTGGTCTACATTTTGATAGATATTATTCCACTCTAGTTTGAATTATACTAGATAGTCTAAACTTGTACTCGTAACTTATCCTGACCATTTTAAGAGTCCGAATTATACTTGACCAAGTCAGAAGCATACCGTCGAGTAAGGTCAACATATTGGTCGAGTAAGGTTCGGACTTTGGTGGAGTATAATTCCAACTTCATTCGATTATTATTCAGACCTCTCTGGTCTTTGGTCGAGTATTTTTAAAACTTTGAAAACTGGACAAAAAACGGTTATGTACATACCAAGAAATGTTTAAGACCGTCTCAGCCATGTCTAGTTTGACTTCAAACTTTTCAGTATCGTCGAGTAGGGGTAAAGTGCAATCTCAGACTGCTTAGTTTTGTTCTGACTAAATAAAAATTAGAATTGAAATGGTGTATGTGTCAAAGAGACAACAACCCGACCATAGAGCAAACAACAGCCGAAGGCCCCCAATGGGTCTTCAATGTAGCGAGAAACTCCTGCACCGGAGGGGTAAAGTCGAGTAATATCGAGTCAAATCAGTATTGTTGAGAATAAACACTGGTTTGTAATCTTCGAGCTGAAGATTTCAAAGGCAAAGATGTGTAAAACCGAAACAGATGCGGAGCTGAATTTCAAGACAGAAAATAGACCGTCAAATCTAATTTTAAAGTCAATTTTGCCTGAAGGATATGCAGCTTTGGTTTCTTTATACTTTTTTAAGGACGTTGTTATAAAATCAGGTCATTACGGAGCAGGAGTACAGTACTGACAACTCGAGTACTGATAGTCCACCAGTAGAGGTATCTACTCAGTGCAGTAAGCACAGTGTAAATTACATGCGAAATTATAAAAGAAGATTCAATTTAAATTTTAAGTGATCTTAATGATGTTAAGTAGAAAAGCTTGATTCTATAAACAGGTATTAAAATAACGGATATCTTATCAAAACCGATACTAATATCAATATGAGATTATGAAAATAATTCAGGAACTTTATATACTGATGGGTAGCATGTATACTATGGATTCATTTATTTTCATGAATATCAGATTTCGTGAATAGGGAAAATCTTTGAAACTTTAAATTTGTGATTTTTCTTATTTCAATGAAATCTACTAGATTTACTGCTCCACGAATTATAATGCATCCAAAGTAACATGTAAGAACGGAGTGGTATTCATTACCCTCTTTTCTGAAGTTACACAAACGACACATCGAATGTTCAATGGATGTACAGACCCATCGACCTGTACAAAAAGAAATTCAATGTTTTATCACCCTATTGTTTTTAAAATAGTAAGGCCATCCACTTTATTCGATATAAACAAATTTCCTTTACGTAGAGATACAAAGAGTTTTTTTTATTCTTACTTATCGTGCAAGGGCTGTATAGCCAATCAAGGTAGGTAAAAACTTCCATCGCTGAATCGTAAATTTATAACAGTTACCAGGATAAATATTTTGTCTACAAAAGTCTCCAAAAATAAAGTACAAAGTTGAAGAGTTTTATATGGACAAAAATTTGGAAAGATTTAAAAAAAAAAAAAAAACAATATATTGCCAAATGTAGTCGTCATACACTTATTCGCTTGAATCATCAATTTTAATTGACAGGATGTAATAAATACAATGTTTTATACAATATACTTGAAAACTTACTTTAGTTTTGCTTTAATTTCTTCTCTTATTTTTACGCAACTTGCATTGTATTTATCATTTTTCTTGTGACAGGAACGTACAGGAATGTATCTAGGACAAGTTATACTTTAGAAAACGGTAAAGTTTTTACAATATTTATTAAATTATATTGGTAGTTAAGGTACAACTAATATGTATTGGCATACTTTTCAAAGCACATCACTTTGATATTTCTAGAGGTAAGAAAGTTGAGGGCTAATTTGATGATTATTTTTACGAAATGATTGATATTGACAGATATAAGTATACAGGACAAGCTTACCTGTTGACGCACAATATAGATGCTTTCCATTCAGTTTGTGTTTGCTACCTTTGAAAATTGACTCAACATTGTATATTTAGGGGTATCGGTGGCCGGGTGCTCAAAGTAGTAACTACTGTACGAAAGTCGGGAGCTTTCTTCGGCTTCTTTCACAATAAAAATTAGCTGGTACAAAATAGCCTAAAAGCGGTGCTTAAAATTGGCATTACAACACAAAAATGAAATACAATCATTGTCGATTTACTAGATTTGAACATCATTTAACAATAGTCGCATGAATTTATTTTAGAAATAATTCATGGGGACTTGAATATATCGTGATTTTACCACGGGTTGGCTATTTATGACAAATATTTAACCCTGAGCGATAGCGATATAAAAAAAATCCACTAAGATATCCAGAAACGTATGGATTACAAGTACTCGACAATAATTTAATATTTGAAAGGCAAATACGTTTATTAGTCCATTTGTTATTACGTTCTTATAATTGAATCAAATATCAATATATAGTTAAAGAAAAACATAAACGATCTGTTTTTATTGCATTAAATACGCGTTTCAACTATAAATGTCTCGTTAGTAATGCTAGAAGACAAACTATTTTCATACACAAAACCTGATACAAATTTTTCAGGAGATAATGCAACCTAAAAAGTACCAAATGTGAAACCAAACCTGGATCAAAACCGAATCATTCCTTTCTGTTTTTGATGCCATTTATATTTTTTCATGGTGTGTAAATTTATTTTTGAAAGCAGTTAATTTAGAGATTCTTTCAGTTGTTTGTAACTGTATTAAGTTATGCTCAAATTTTCACATTTCGGTGTTATGTTTGAGGTTAAATACTGAACAAATAATTTAGTTTATTTTCGTAATGAACATTTTCTACCGTAAAGTTATATACTTTGATATCATCTACTTTGCCATCAAACTAAATTTCCAAATGCATTACAAAATATTTCGGAGACATTTGTACACTTAGGGCGAATAATTCTTTTTATTAACATCGACTTTTTTTATATGTTGTCTCTTAAATATATAGAACCGATACATATTAACATCAAAACAAACATGATAAAAATGTATAATTACCCTTTTTACGTTTTAGCAAACAATATGCATACGAAGCTGCTGATAAATGAAATGCACAAATTAAACAGAGAGACATAAAACAAAATCACGAAGGTTTTAATTTGACAACACGCTTCTAGCATTATGTATTCTCTTTAAATTATCCATTCAATTAAATAACATGTTTTACTCTGAATATTTTAATTGCAGATATACTATTGTCACAACCACGTAAGTATAGTTTACCTTTTATCTGTTAATTTGTAGATTTCGTCACTGATAATAAAAACAGTTATTCGTGCACTTGATATATTTTCGATAACCAATGTAACGTAATATAGACAGCGTATATATAATTATAAATAATGCAACTCATCAACGGTAGATTTCTTGGCATGATCAGCTTCACATGTGCCACCACAAAAGGCAGGGAAAGTTTAAATTATTATCTGATATGACTCGCCAAATTATTGAATAGGACTTGCATGAAAGGTGTTACTAGTAGGGCAGAAACTGCTGACCTTTCCAGGACACGTGCGTTCACATCGGTTTTGTTGGGTTTCCTGTTGCTAAATATTGAGGTTTTTTTTTCTACAGTTTATTGTGGACCCTCAATTATGATTTGTGAATGGAATTTATTCTTTGACATTTGTTTTCTAAATCAGCATATGCTTACAAACACTTACTGTTGTTTTCCTACTTATACATCAATTAAACTATTACATGCTATTTCACATGGAAAAAGATTTCTTGAGCAGGTAGCTATTTTAATCTTCTCTTTTTTAGGGGTTAACGTAACAGGAGATGACTTTGTGAGCAAAGGTCAAACCATTTTACTTACATGTAATGCGACTGGTGAAGATCATGCTCCAGACACAGTTGACTGGTTTATCAATGGACTTAAAGTTGATAAGAAAAATATGCCCCGTGTACGGGTATATAATAAAGTTGACATTTATAGAAGAACGTTACTGAGTACACTAGAAATAAGACGTTCATTAATGAGTGATACAGGGGTATATATCTGTAGAGGGCCAGATGAAAAGACATCCAAGTTAACAGTTCATATATTAGATGGTAAGCTAGTGTAAACTTATCGGATATCAGATCTACAATAGATTATTGAATAGTTACCAACATAATAGACAACTAATACTCATGAAGTCTCCAAAAATAACAAAACCAGAGTCATTAAGTTAAGTCTTCAATAAATATAAAAGTTTCAAGCCTCAATTATTAACAGTATTTACGTAGTAATGTTTTTTTTTTTAAACAATTAACAATACCTACACCAGAGTGTGATTCTAAATATAAAAAAACACTACATGATGTTAATTGCTCCATTATTAGGCCCCATTTTTAGGCGATACAGTCTTTTATGATACCCCCGACTAACATTCATTTAGTATGTAACGATAAGCTCACTAATATGATGTTTAATTTTTAATGAGTACCTACACACAGACAAGATTTATTCTTTAGTAATAAGTCAAACTAATATATGATTTAGTTTTCATTAATTAGCAGCTATTCAATAATGTGTTGCGACTTTAAGTCTTCTATGATTAAACGCAGCATATTAATTCAGGTAGCATAATAATGCATTATGGGTTTGCTCCTCACTAAATTCTACACGAGATAGAACGAACGAAATCGACACTACATAATGTTCACCATAAGTTATATGCTGAGGCAATTTAACAGTATAGTAATGATTGAAAAATAGTTGAATTTACGTTCTTACACTGGTTTTACCTGGTACCGAAATGGAAAATATATTAATATAGATTAAATAGACATAAGTTCACAGATGCAGGTAATCATGTGGAATAGGAGTCCGACATTTGCAATCATTATGGACGACATATGAAGATTGACTAATTATTGATATGTCATCATCATAACAGTTTAAAAAATCTTCGAAATACTAAGGATATGCTTCCCCAGGAAAAATTACTTAACCTGTATTTGTTAACACCAATCGGAAAGCCGATACGGTTATAATAGTAGATTACAAAACTATGGTATTTTCAAAATACAAAGAATTATCTACGCTAGGCATTCATTTTTACCTAAGCTGTATTTGGCGAAATCCTTTAAAGGTAATGGAAATTAACACTGTTTACTTTTATACAAATACGGTTTATTCCTAACGAATGACGACTGTATTTACAATTACAATGTTTATTTCTTTACTAAATTTATCCATGTCTTTACTTCATATTTGATCATATCTGTGTTATTTTTTACTAGTTACTAGTATTATTTTGTTTCGTGATTATTTTTTTACCACTGGTTTCATTATGAATGGTTAACTGTTAGTTGTTTTTTCTCGATTTATGTTATTCTTTTCCATTTTATGTGTGTAAGCAATGGACATTTCAGCGAACAAATACAGTTTGATTGCTGAAATATAGAACATTTGAGCACCAAAACTTTTGAATTTTTGAGCGAAACAAATAAGCATAGAAAATTTGAGCGAAACAAAAATTAGGAACACCTCTTGTGTTCAAGATCGGAAGTATGAAGGGACTTCTCACGTTATATATATATAAATCTGAAATTTAGCATAGCCAATGAAACGTCGTACAATTGATAAGTAGAGATCAACTCAAGACTATACTACAGTACTACAGTTATCCAGCCAGAACCGGTCTACATATATGGGTTAAAAATCAAATGAAATGTACTTATTTTAAAAACGTTCTCTCTTCTTTTTAAAAACATTCTCTTAATTCTTATAAAAGAATCACATGACATTTCTTTCAAATGTCCTATTTGTAAATCCAGATAAGATCAATTCTCCTTTGCTTAAATGTCATATGATATCGGCGCTCAAATGTCACTAGGTGATTTTTTTAATTTTCGCTCAAATGTCCTATGACCATGTGTGTGCTGTTGTTTTTTATATATAATATCAACAACGGTATAGCGAATTTGTGTAATGTATAAGAAGTGGCTGTTATCTTTTATTTTGTTTCAGAAGAAAAGTCAATTATAGACAAACGTGGTGAGTTATTACCTTATTCAGTTCGTTTTAATTGTCGTAAATATTTGATACTACATTTGGGAAAATTGACTGCTGTATTATTTAACATTCATTTTTGAGTGGATAGATTTGGATTTTACTTCATATACGAAAAAAGTGGTTTTATATGAAAACATTGCGACACAAGTTATTTATCTCCAAACGGAATTAAAACAAAAACATAAAATATAGTTTAGATTGTTTTGTATCAAAAATGACAATACAAAGCGTAAACGATAAATATTTCTTTGAACAAAAATATATCTAGGAAGTCTTTACATATGTTATTACTATCTGTAAAAACATTTGAAACACTATCTTTATGTTTGTAGAATTGTCTTGAATTATTCAATAGTATCTCGTATTACTGTAATGTAATCAAGTGCCTGCATTTTACAAACAAGACATGTAGAATATAAGATAACTCATTAAAGAAAAGAACATTGTTAAACTACACCAAATACTAACACAATTGTGTTTTTTTTTTAATAATTCTAAGGACAGAGGTACTTTTCATGTTGCTGTATCACAACATTGTTGGTCCCTTTATATGAATTAATTACCAATCGTTCTGTGTCATTAATTTCCCAATAAATGTATCATTGTTCATCATTTTTCTTATTAATATCTTCATTTTTCATGCTTACAAAGGCGATTTTTTACCATCATCAGAACACGGTATTTATTTTATTGCTTGTTAATGTAGTTGTCATAGAGCAGTTGTCCTGCTGAAATCATACATTATGATAGAAGCATTTCCGTGTATCAAATTAATGACTTGCAGGTCTGTGGTTGACACTTACGTTAGTCTCCTTCTGTGCATGCTATTGATAACGTGAAATCTGAATTCATGTATTGTATTTGATAAATAACGTAAAGTGAAAATTATAACTCTCCAAGAATATTAATCAGTTCAGGGTAGCAAAACGTAGTTCTAAGCATTCTTATTATAATCCTCCACATACAAATGCTTAATATTCAAAACAGTTTTATACTTATCAATGACAAAAACAGAATTAAGGTAGATATGACATACCCCCTAGCACACACACACACGCATAATCATGAATAAAAAACGAGAGGAAAAGAGAGAGAGAGAGAGAGAGATGTCCTGTAGTCTTTGTTAGATACCATGCATATATGTTTATTGTTTGACTTTTTATTGACATGATTAATATAACAATAAGCAGTTATGATTTAATTGCCAATCGCAAAAATATCCATCAAAGACTAATAAAAAAGGAAGTTTAAATTATACAAATCACCGTATGGTATACTACAATCAACAAAAGTCATACACTTCTTTGTTCAATAAAAAAAACAGGATATAAAAGTGGAACAATTGAAAGACCAAGTGGCCTAATTAAAAGTTAAGTCGCGGATTCAAGGGATGATAGCAAGTTACTGGAACTCCATGATTCTAGTTTGAAGTAATAATTCTAAAGGTTATGAATCAAACGTAAAACAGCTATTATTGACATCAATAATTATTGTCCGCCTCATTGTTTTGGGAAAGCATATTTAGAATGCGATTCTGTTAAACATGTTTTCTCAAACGTTCACTTAGCATTGTGAAAAAGACCAAAACTAAAACAAACTGTAAAAATCTGTTTAAAATAGTTTAAGATGCAAATCTGTACTAACCATTAGAATCTCACTAAATGGTAAAAGATACGAAGTACTAATTTAAAATTTCCAAATTTACTGAAAGCTATAACCAAATTTCAACGGCTAAATGTCTTATGTTTTCCTGTCTCAATTATCACTCATACGACTTGATACGGATTAAATGTTAAAATGCGTTAAAAAATCTAACGTTAAATGATAATGTAAGTTCTTTATACGATTTATTGAACCAATACGAGTTTTAGTTGCATTTGTATTGGTATTTGCATTTTCTTTACTTTTGTTATACTATATGTTGTGTTTGCTTTTAATTTGTATTGTTAACGTTTTTTTCCAGTTCCTTTGAATTTGTTTATTGCTCTTTTGTGAACTTAACGATTTCAGTATTTACATAACTTCACTAAACCTTATCCATGAATTTGTGTTCAGTAACAAAAACTTTAGTTTGATTTATATTGTGATCATGCATTAGTATTCTTGTCTTCTGCTATTTGGTGTTGATTCTCAGATTTGAACGTAGGAAACACAATTTCTATGAGTAACATACACGAAATCTCAATGGTTGTCTGTGTGATTATTCTCTAAATTTGTTTTAAATACTGTTTAAAAAAACAATTTTACATTATTTTACCGAATTTCGTAAGGCGCTGAATTTTCAAATGTTTAATTGCTTTTGTCATTCAGAAGCCAATCAAGACCACCACTTCAAACAAAAGGCTAAACTTATATATTAATGCTTGATGCTAACGCAATTTGCAAGTTATTGACGATAATAAGAAATTATATATTCAAAATCAAGAGGCAAAATTAAAACAATTTACCACTTATTTATATGCAGTCATTCTTTCAAACATGAAAAGACATACATTGTATCACCTTTATACTAGAGGGATATCTTGAATTGAACAATTCCAACATATAATAACAACGTTAGTCGTTATATTACATTGTATTTCGTTTAATTCGGCAAAATAGGAAAATTTACAAAACGTTTTTAAATGCTCTATCAATTGTGCATTTGATATATTTGATTAATATACCACCCATGAGTCTTGTGTATACGAAAAACGCGTCGAGGGCAAGATGTTGTAATCTTCGTCTTGTAACAATATATTGTTTGAAAAGACCGCGAATAACGTCTCAGATACAATCACAAAAGATGGTATATTTGATATAAAAGCACATTGTAACTTATCTGAATCAACTTGAACATTGTTAAAAGTCAGATATTTATCAAACAAAATTAAAACATTAAAAATTAAACCGACTGACACTCACTACGGGAAGGATCATAAAGTTACTATCTCGAAATATCATTATTAGATTTCACATAAGATATTTTTATTATTACTATTTATTGCAACTTGTTACTTTTCACTAAATTCCAAACTTAAAAGGAGGTATAAGGTTTTCACTCCCCCCCCCCCCCAAAAAAAAAAAGAAACCAGATACATCAATCACGTACAATTTTCAACCACAGACTTGCGTCCTTATAATTTGTTTGGCACTATTAAGTTTTTCCTGTCTGAAACTTTAGTAAACTAATGAAATTTTCTCACTAACCAGACTTCCTATACATAAACAAAACTCACGATAGACGAACTCGTAAAGTAAACATAACGACCTGATGTATGATCGCCGATGGGAAAACTGTCCCCGGTTAAAGAATAGACGTAGAGGTTAGCAACAATAGATTACCAAACGACTTTAACATCCTTAGAACCCCTGCCGTATAGGAAGCGTTTATCATAGCTCTTGAAATTGTTTGCTCTTCATTTTAATTTTAACAGCTTGTAGCTAAAGTCCATGTTGTTTTATTTTATTTTTTTGAGTAAATCAGAAACAGATGTCCTATAAAGTAGACAGTAACTTAGTTTCTAATAAGTTGACATTAAGAACATAATATAATAGTCAAATTTCTCTTTTAGGTTTTGGGAACGATTTATCAGCAGCTTCTTATTTCTTTCAATGGACTGCAAAATGCTTAGTTATTTGTGTCTCTGCAACATGGTTTACACATATTTGGTTCATTACGTGAACAGATGTGGAAAACTAACTTCTACCACTGAAGTGTTCAAAAGAATAAACCACCTGCAATTAAACTGATGCAATGGAGTGATCGAAGATGAAAGACACATATCATTAATGACGGAATGGGTCCGTCGAATTCTATTTCTAAACTGCTGCTCAATGAAATCTCAGACACACACATGGACAGCACGTATGCATAGTTACATAAATTGTCGAACATTGAAATCATTGACGGTTTTGTAAATACTGGCGTTATATTGTTTGATCATCATTATTGTAGAATTATTATTCATTATTCATTTGTTTTGACATCTGTGTTCATAAATAACAATTTTTCAAAATTTATTTGTACTGTTTATTGATGAAAAGCTTATTTTATTCTCAAGGAAACGAAACATGTACATATAAAATAGAATATTCTGTAAAAAGACAGTATTAATTCCCGTAGCCGTATCTGGTACAACTTACAGAACAGTAATTCTCTTTACCCCTGAGATTTCCACCAGTTTATTGGGGTTTGAGTAGCTGTGTATTAAGTACTTGATGCTTGTTTTGTTTACAATGCTTATTATTTCGTAGTTATCTGTTTTGCTATGGAGTTGCCAGTTTGTTTTCGACGATCAGTTTGAATATCCCTTTTGGTATTTGTCATCTCTCTCTTCCTCAACTTCGTATTTGAATTTGCATTCTTGATGTTTTGATTCGAGCGCCACTGATGTGTCATTTCAAGTCAGGAATATGACAGTCGTTGTCTATTCGTTTGATGTGTTTTATCTTTTGATTTTGTCATTGGATTAGGGACTTTCTGTTTTGAATTTTCCTCGGAGTTCAGTATTTTTGTGATCTTACTTTTTATGAAGACATAACACTCGTCTGTGTATAAAATATAAATTCAAGTCTCTTTAATTCTGTTGTTTTATTGACGTTATATTTACCTACAAATATTTGTAGGACTCGGAACCGCGATGGTACTCCGAACCGCGATGGTCACGCTGAAGTGCGATGGTCCACGCTGAAGTGCGATGGTCCACGCTGAAGTGCGTTGGTTAATACGCTTAAGTGCGATGGTGACATTGTGACGTTAACTTGTTGATAACTATACGCCGAAATGGATGATGGTTACGCTGAAGTACGATGGTCTTCCTGTGACATTGGAAAAAAGCAAAATGTATACATGAGCTGGTTAAATGAAATATTATCATAACGATTTGAGAAAAAGTATAACCCTTAGCATCGAATTATGAAGATTTTAATTTTCTGTTTATGTCAAACAAAACTTTTAATTTTGATTTTTTTAATCTAATTTTAAAATATGCGAATTATCCGATTAGCACGCAGTAGTTGAGAGTAAAATAATATACAGTTCAAGACGAAAAAAAGGATACAGCGTGTAGGTCTATATAATAGTACCAAGAAGGGTCCATCTCATTTTATTATATATTACGACAAAACTTAAAAATTGCTCACAACAATTATTCATCCATTTATATATACCCGATTGCCCACGGAGTAAAAAAACACTTTGTGCATTTATGTATGACAAATAGCGATCCTTGTCGATTATTCCACGAAAACATTAGGTGATGACAAATTGGGAAGTACATGTAGGGATCAGTTACATTGTAGGTCAATTTTGGCCTAACATGTTGTAAAACATCAACACTGCAACCACTATAAAAAAAGACTAGAATGACAGTGTTCTTACAAATCAGGATTCATCATTATAGCAACTTGATATAGCAAAAACATTACTAGTACAATAGTACATTTTTTTTCTATTAAATTGTCGACATAGAATCACGAAACTTTTACTTAAAGGTAAATCCAAATTAATATTTAGATCAATATGCTTTATTTATTTGTTTTTGGTTTGTGGCATAATTCCTAACACTGGTTTTCCGATATGCAGACCAAGTTCATCCATCAGCTGCTTTGCTCTCAATGATTTGTTGCACGACTAGTTGTAACCTCAACTTATAATGCTCAAAACTCTTCGGAACTTGAATAGTTCGGTACTTTCTTTTCCCCTTCGTTTCCTTTGTTAACATGAAACCTTCATCTACACAACCCTATCGTCCTGCCTGCGAATCTATGTTGTATTTTACTAAGGCGAAACGTCACAATATGCTAACGTCAGACCAAACCATCGCACCTCAGCGAAAGGACCATCGTACTTCGGCGTGGACCATCGCACTTCAGCGTGACCATCGCACTTCAGCGTCCCCATCGCACCTCCGAGTCCTACATATTTACATACTGGTAAAGATCATTTGGTTTACTTGATGAATTAAATTTACAGAAATATATTTGAATGTTACTGGTCCGAGTTTTTAAGTTCTTATATGAAAGGAAAATGATTAAAATCATACAAATTTTAACGAAAGTTTAATAAATGGTACGTAAGAAACGTCGACTACTTATGAAGCTATTAAAATGACCATCTGACCGAAATCCACCAATAATCAGAGGCTGTATACTTGACACATGCTATCATACATGATATATTTTTGTTTTGTTCTACATTCTCTTCTGTGTGCTATATTGTCAGTTTGTTTTGACAACTTTTACCATAGTAATTGTATGTTTTAATATTGAAACTATTACTACGTCTGGTCCGTCCTGTGGAAGATTATAACTATTTTTATCTGAGCTTAACTGATGAGTCTTACGAAACGCCGTCTGGCGTATTAAATTTTAAGTCTGGTACCTTTGATAACTTATATCGGCTTCACACATCAGCGTATAGCACCGGGCATGGTCAAAACAAGGTACGCTGCCAATACGCTAGTAATTTGGACGCATTCAAAATGTCAGTCATATCTGTATCATATATACAATGATCTTTAAGTGTGTTTAGTGCGTACGCGAAGTGTACATAAGCGTTTATCGGGCGTTCAAGTAACTTTTGTTGGCCTATGTCTGGCGTTTGTCTAACGTAGACAACAACAAATGGAAGTTTTTAACTACCTTGACTGGCTATACAGCCTTTGCACGGTCGTTAGTCTAACGTAGATGAAATGTACGCTATGAAGAAAACTTCCCTTAGACGTATATGAGACACGTCCCGGTAGTACCTGCGACGACAATCCGTGCAATCGGCGTGTCTAGATCTTAAACATGTAATTATGGGGTATTCCACTGAACCAGTAAATAGTTATCAAAAGTACCAGGATTATAATTTAGTACGCCAGACGCGTGTTTCGTCTACATAAGACTCATCACTGACGCTCATATCAAAATAGTTATAAAGCCAAACAGTATAAAGTTGAAGAGCATAGAGGAATCAAAATTCCAAAAAGTCGTGCCAAATACGGATATAGTAACCTATTCCTGGGACAAGAAAATCCTTAGTTTTTCGAAAAAATGTTTTGCATCAGGAAATTTATAAAAATGACCACATAATTGATATTCATATCAACACCGAAGTGCTGACTACTGTGCTGGTGATACCCTCATATTTGTATTTAGTGCCCAGTTTAGACCCACTTTCGGGTGCGGGATTTTCTCGCTGCATTGAAGACCCATTGGTTGCCTTTGGCTGTTTTCTGTTCATCGGTCGGTTTTTTTTTTTTTTTTTTTTTTTTTTTTTTTTTACATATTCCCCATTTCCATTCTCACTTTTCTCACTTTTTGTTAATACCACTTCTGGATACACTAGGTCGTGTTAATTCATAAACATATGTTACTTTTTAGATGACAGAGCAAGTTTCGTTAAATGGCAGAATACGTTTTTGTTAGCTATGGGTGCTCTTTTACGTTCACGGAGCGCTGAAAATATGCCAGGCGTATGTAACAAACACGCCCCGCATACATTCAAGTAAAAGTCCAAGTAAAAGCTTGAGGCGAAGGACCTTGATGCGTTTAAAAGAGTCTCAAATTTATCTGTAGCATTTTCAAATACGTTTTTAGCGTATGTATTACGTCCGTGTCGCGAACAGATATACGCTTGACAAATGATAGAGCATGATGCAAATTTTTATGATGAATAAAAAATTCCTGGAGTTGAAGCGTTCACTAAGCGTATATCTTTGCATTTGAATGGACTTCAAACTTATGCAACGCGCATCTAACGATTGCCAATGGATCCTCTTGCATGCACCTAACGTGCACCTTAGTAAATTTTCTCTGTACGGCTAGTGCACGTACGTCTTTATGCCAATGTGTGTCGCCGGCATAACCCATGATAGATTTGTTTGTTATCCTGTGTAGTAAACACTATTGTTCCGTTTAAACTAGTTTACGGAATTTATGATACTATGCCTTTAGCTCATATGAACTGATTTCACGTGAGTTTCACGTATAAGCTCGTTTTAAAAGAAAAATCCCGTGAAATTGATGATTGAAATTTGCATGTGTAGGGTACGGGGCGCCGAATGGGACTCTTGTGGTTTTGTACTAAAATTCAATTTTGTACGGACAAAAGTGACTTTTGTTCAACAAAAATAAGTTCAGTTTAACAAAATTTGTATCATACTACAAATTTAAAATTTTGTCATACAAAATTATCTATCAGCGGACAAAAGTCACTTTTGTCATGACAAAATTCATTTTTGTTACACAGACTTGAATTTTGTTACCTAATTTGAAAATTGGGCGACAAAAGTCAATTTTGTATTCAAATTAGTTTAGTTTGGTTTCTGTGAACTAATTTGCATACAAAATCGACTTTTGTTACACAAAATTGACAAAAATGAATTTTGTCTCAACAAAATTGACAAAATTGACTTTTGTCTCAACAAAATTGACAAAATTGAATTTTCTCTCAACAAAATTGACAAAATTGACTTTTGTCTCAACAAAATTGACAAAATTGACTTTTGTCTCAACAAAATTGACAAAATTGACTTTTGTGAGACAAAATTGACTTTTGTCTCAACAAAATTGACAAAATTGACTTTTGTCTCAACAAAATTGACAAAATTGACTTTTGTCTCAACAAAATTGACAAAATTGACTTTTGTCTCAACAAAATTGACAAAATTGACTTTTGTCTCAACAAAATTGACAAAATTGACTTTTGTCTCAACAAAATTGACAAAATTGACTTTTGTCTCAACAAAATTGACAAAATTGAATTTTGTCTCAACAAAATTGATTTTTGTCTCACGAAAGTCAATTTTGTCACATAAAAGTCAATTTTGTTGTTACAAAATTGAATTTTGTCGTCACAAAAATGAATTTTGTCGTCACAAAAATGAATTTTGTCGTCACAAAATTGACTTTTGTCTCAACAAAATTGACAAAATTGACTTTTGTCTCAACAAAATTAACAAAATTGACTTTTGTCTCAACAAAATTAACAAAATTGACTTTTGTCTCAACAAAATTAACAAAATTGACTTTTGTCTCAACAAAATTGATTTTTGTCTCAACAAAATTGACAGAATTGACTTTTGTCTCAACAAAATTAACAAAATTGACTTTTGTCTCAACAAAATTGACAAAATTGAATTTTGTCTCACAAAATTGAATTTTGTCTCACAAAAGTCAATTTTGTCTCACAAAAGTTAATTTTGTCTCACAAAAGTCAATTTTGTCTCACAAAATTGAATCTTACCTCACACAATTGACTTTTGTGATTTAATTTCCATATCAGGTAACAAAAGTCAATTTTGTATGCAAATATGTTTATATTTGCATACCTTTTAGACAAAATTGACTTTTGTCATGACAAATATGAATTTTGTCTACAAAAATGAATTTTGTCTACAAAAATGAATTTTGTCTACAAAAATGAATTTTGTCATGACAAAAATGAATTTTGTCTACACAAATGAATTTTGTCATCACAAAATGGAAGTTCTCACAAAACAAGTCTGTAGCACATAGTTTTGTAAGACAAAAATGATTTTGTTATGACAGAATTGAATTTTGTACAAAACCACAAGAGTCCCATTCGGCGCCCCGTATAGGGTATACGCAATTGATTTATACAATCTTCTGTTACAACAACGACCATGTAACATACATTTTTTGAGCCTACCTCATTTTATAAAGGACTTTCCATTTTGAATGTCCCTTGAAGTTCGGTATTTTTGTTATTTTACTTTTCAAACTAATTATACAACCTCAATATGCAAAAGCAGAAAATGATTTCTTACAGAAATATTTTCTTATCAATTGGTGCATCAAATATATATGTCAATATGTGCTTTTGCATTTAATTAAAAATCCTTCATTCATTTACTGAAACGTGTCAGTCAAACTGATAGATGATGAACCGATTAAACATTATTGAAAATTCCACAGAATACATAAAAATATTTAAAAACTTCTGTTAAACTAATTATTTTTGTTGGTTCAATCAAATCAATGTGTTTTCTTTAAATCTGTCTTTTTTAAACTATCAAGGTAATTTTGTGAGTGTTGACATTTTATTTTTTTCTGTTTTTTTTTCAAAATAAATGCAATCAAAACTTCTTGGCTTCGAAAAAAGGCAAACTCACAACTGCCAAAAGAAAACCAGGAATGACAAACATCCCTCTACAATAAGATTACTACTTAGAAAATTTATGATAGCCTTTGTAAAGCAGCGTTTAAATTAATGTATATTAGAATTATAATCAGGTTAATAGTTACACTAGTCGATTGACTCATTGCAAGGGAAGATTTGGTTATCCTTCTGTTTGGTTACTCTGATTAAAACAGTAAGTTTGTTTACGATAGGCAGAGTAGTGATTGTTAGAGGTTATGCTATGTATTTTTAATAAATATCAGTTAATTAGCAGAGATAAGTGAGCGTAAATGGCTATTTTTGGATATCTCGAAAAAATAATGAGCAGATATTGTTGTTCTAAATCATAAGATTGGTATCTTTGATTTTGAATTATACTTGTGAATAAGTGAACAGAACTTTATGTGTACTGAACTTGTGTCTATATTACTGGTGGAGTAATAAGAAAGGAGCGTTGATGTAACGTCTATTGTCTTGATACATGTAACTATGCCTTAATTAGTAGAAATGGGTGTGGTGACGGCTATCGTCTGTATTATATCAAAGTAAATAAGCAGTGATGAATGGGAATGCATCTATGTCTGGATCACTGATAAGAGCAGAGATTGGCGAGGGAGGTAAAAATATGACAGTTAATGTGCAGTGATGGGTAACGGATATTATCTGAATCATTCGTTAATAATTACCAAGGGGGGTTTTTGGTAATCGATATTGTTTAGATTAATAGTAAAATAAAAAGAAGGGAAAGTCTGGAATAAAAGGATTTTTGTTTGTAGTATCACGTTTATAAGATTTATCGTTTTGATCATTTGACCTAGAAAAAACTACAAACCATTAACATAAAATAATTCATTCCCATTAACTTTTATTCAGCGACATACTACTTCCGAATGGCTGGAGTCAGAATTATTTTTAAAGTGAAATATACATTCATGTTCGTTTTATCAAAAATGCAAAAGCTTGATAATAATTTTATTTTTCCTGTGGGAATGTTCAAGTAATCAAAATAGATGTGTTTTTTTCTCTTAAAGTATTGAGTGATTTTCTCGTAGAAATGGCATGGAAATATTGATATTTTTAAAATGAAATTAACACTTACAAAATATGAATGTTCAGTTGGATTTTTAAAGGATCATAACATGATCATCGTGTAATGTTTTCAACTTACATTATATTGAATGTCCCTCTGGTACCTTTCGTCCCTTTTTGGGAAAAATTGTTATAATCTATTGTTTAAAGCTGGGCTTTAAAAACAAACGTCACTGTTTTTTTTTTTTTTTTTTTTCATTCCAAATAATGATAAAGCCAAGCTATGGCGCAGACTTTGATGCATATTAGTATTCATTACCTTAACTTCAATTGGACTGGCGCATTCAACTTAGTCAACATATTTCTTGAAGGAAAGCTCTTGTATAGAGGTTGCTTTACCCTTTTAAAGGATTTTAAACCATGGTTTCCAATTACAAGGATAATGACTAAATGTTGACTGCTGTACCCCATTTTCGACATTTTTACCTACTTTGCCTGTATTGTTCACACATTTTTAACAATATAATGGAACAAATTATACTACTGTCATACAAGTGAGCAGTTTAAATAGCTATAAATCCAGCTTTTATTCGCCGTTTTCTGAGTAAGGAATGTATGTTCCAAGTCAGGAATTTGACAGTTGTTATCCTTTCGTTTGATGTTTGAGCTTTTGATTTTGACATTTGATTAGGCAATTTCCTATTTAAATTTCCCTGGGAGTACGTTATTTTTGTTGTTTTACTTTTTTCCATTGATAGGTTGACTGTCTGTTGTAAATAGTTATCAAAGTTACTAGAATTATGATTGAGTACAGGATTATAATCTAGTTAATTTTTGACTCTCTGTTGTAAAGCATATCTTTGTAAGAAACAATATGCTGTCCATTGAAGGTAGTACGATGACCTGTTATTGTTTACATCTTTGTTTTTTGGTATAGATGAATAGTTATCTCTTTTTATTATCATGCAGCATCTACTTGTTTTTGTGTTTAGAACTAATATTCCATTCCATGAAGCAGTAAACACAATAAGTAAAGCACTGATCGATATATAAGAAAAACATTGACACGAATGTCAAAACAAACGTAAAAAATCATAACATGATTACGCTTCACTATTTAGTAAATGATGATATATCTGAACAGTTTCAAGTTTGATGACAATGTTGATGGCAACTATCCATCTCGTTGAAATTGACGTAACGAGTACTAGTATTAAAATTGACATAGAACTAAGAAAAACGTATTTTTTGGTAAAGTACGGCGCGGAAGTCTGTGTTTTAGCTGGGTTTTTGTCATGTTAATATTGATTGACAATGATAGAACCCGCGGAAAGCACAGAGGTTGGTGTATCACTATACTTTAGGACAGAAAAAATTGTCTTATTTTACCAATTGTAAACATTACATGCATTGTTAGCGACATTCAACAAGTATCTTCGTATTATTCAATCATGTATAAATTTGAAGTTTTAACTACTCTTCGAAACGGAAGTTATCATTTAAAGGATGACCCAATCTTTGTCTATTTTCCGTAGCCCTATCCCTTCAAATATTCATCACATGTTTGCATTATATTGTTTATTAGTGACTACATTGGAGATCACTCCGAGCTTACTGAAATAATATCCACCGTGTTCTTATGGGAAGAAGGCATGTATAAACTAAGCATCTATATAATTCCATTTATTTTCAAGTGAAATCGTATTCAAAAACAGATGAACATTCCATAATACTTCGTTGTCTTAAAAAGAGAAATTTTAAAACAAAAGGACATTTAAGTCGTAAATAGACTTATAACGCCATTGCTAAAAAAAAACCAACGGAAAAAACAATAGTACACAAAGTACATAATAGAAAACTAAAGAGTGGGCAACACAAACCCCAACAAAAGAGTGATGATCTCAAGTTTTCCGGAAGGGTAAGCATATCTGTGTGAGTACAAACCTGATGATATTATAAGTCTAATTCTGTTTTTGGAACTCTTGGCTTGATAACTCCTACCTCATACATAGATTACCTTAGCTGAATTTGGCAAAACTTTTAGGAATTTTGGTCCTCAATGCTCTTCAACTTCGTACTTTATTTGGACTTTTTAACTTTTTGGGGTTCGAACGTCACTGATGAGTCTTTTGTGGAAGAAACGCGCGTCTGGCGTATATACAAAATTTAGTCCTGGTATCTATGATGAGTTTATTTCCTTGTGAGGAGCAACTATTTCTGGTATTTACCGCAGGCCTTTCTGTAACCATATTACATTGCGTTTCGACGTCACTCGGCAAATTCATTTAATTTCACCTCGATGGTGGGTTTGCAATAATAAACACAACAAATTAGGATTAAAAATATTAGAAAACAGGAAAATATGTTATAAAACCTGCAAAACAAGTTTTGCACTAAATGTATTTTTTCAAATTTCAATAGTAAAACATAGTACTTGACGTATTCATATAGATATAGGAAAATGTATGACATTCTTCTGAAATATATCTTGAAAAGATCATAGCATGTCGTATTTCATCATACCCTTCGTTGACCCTTGTTCATGGCATCATGACCTAGTGCCGATAATAAGTCTGAATATGGATTGAACTTTGTGGATGCTCCAATCTTCTGATTTGATTTTATTATTAACTTATAAGAGTTCGAGACGCTTGCATCAAATATTTTGAATTATATTGTAAAACACTGTTGCGCTTAACTGAAAGTTTGGTTTCAGAAAAATAGGTAATCATTTCAGTTAAAAAAAATAATCTTAAAACTTGAAAATTTATGAGCAGTGATATTTAATTTCAATTTGAACATTTTTAGTTATTTTATCTTAGATTTTATTTATTATTTGAACATTATTTCTGACCGATAAAGTGACCTAAATTGGTTTGATTAATTGCGCACGGAGTCAGTGATAGGTTATTTATGATTTATGTCTAATAGGTCAATTTAACTTATCAACCTCGTACAAAAGCTATATACTGTATAACACATCATACATAATTTATTTACTGATCTTTGTATCCAAATCTGCGGAGAATAATATCAATTTAGTTATCCTTATATATCAAAACATGTAACACGAACTTTATATATTTGATTGCATTGATTATAACATACAAAACATATATAGATAAAGAACAATAGCTAGTAAAACACGTATGTGAGAAAATGAGAAAGAGGACAGCTCTTTTATCATCGATTGAAGTCATCTCTATCTTCAAACAAGTACATCGGAATGCATTTTCTATAGAATTATAAAAATATAAACATTGGAATTTGGATTCTGATTTATTACATGTATCACAAGACACTACAAATGTGTATTCCAATACCTTGAAGTAGAAAATTTATTTGATTTGGTAAACGCATTGTTTATAATAGAACGATGACTGCAAGTACAATTTCTGATATTCCTATGTCTACCAATAGTAGTACACGTATGATTCTTGATCTTACTTAATTCAGATTTGTACCGTAACAAACATATTTGGGAGATTTTATTTTAAATACTTGTTGTTATTAGCTTAAAAGAAGCTTTTAATTTCTTTAATATTTGTACTTTGTGTATTTTGTCTTCAAGTTACTTGCCAATCTGATGATTGGATATGTCGGACTACTTACACAAAGGTTCCTGGTTCGATGAAAATTTCAGGAACTCAATTTTCGGCTGTCCCTTGACACCGTCTGCGAGTATGGTCTTGAGGAAACGATGATAGTCCGTCGGAAGGAGGCGATAAATGGCTAACCCGTGTTAATAGACAGCCATATCTCTTTCACGTTAAAGACACCCTTGTAGATTTCGAAAGAAGTAGGCTAATGCCGCTACAAGGCAGCACTCGCACCCGCAAAGTGGAAAGGGATTAATACAAGTTGTAAAACTTGTTTTCCAATCCACTATAAATAAATATGTTTAAACTAATCTGATGATTCAAGCCATTTCCAACACTTTTTTACATTGTTTTTCAATGTTTTAATCTTAGACAACTGTCCGATTTTTTTGGCGATGTCTTAGCGCTAACATACATGTTTAACACAGTGTCTAGCTAGATTAAAGATGTTTGTTTCACATTGTCTAAGGCTTTGCAGTGACCAATAATAGCTGAAATCCGTTTCGTTTCAACTGTTACATAGTTTTTTCAAGGGCAATCATATCACATCTCCACATTTTATATATATATGATTATGATTTCCTAAACTTCATTACGTTTAAGCCAAAGTATTATACTTTTGTCATAGAGTTTATTAAAATATTATTGTTAGTACAAATCTTTTTTTTTTAAATATTGCAGACATGGCACATTGTATTAACCTAATTTATTTTTTATAAGATTATAATGATTTTTAGTCGTCATTTTAACCACGTTACGACTCAAATTATGTTGTTTTTAAATTGAGAACTCTTTTAACAACCTTATATTGATGTGCCAGTGATGTGCCAGTGGTTTGTTGATACAATAGTGTGCGTGTACGAGAGAAAAGCAATTTGTTGTAAGTCATTTTGTGCTGATTTGATTACAGTAATGTCGGGTTTTATAGGAAGAAAAAAAAGAAAAGAATCTAACGATCGGTCTTGGAAGCGTTCTTGAAATGTTATCTGTAATCTCTCCGGTACATAATAGCACATAAATCTCCCCACTTTAATAAGTCTGGTGTAATGTATACAGACGTAGTCATACTGACGTAGACATAGAATTAAAATTGCTTAAAAAGCTTATAAAACATTTGCAAATTCAAACATTATTTAAGGATATATAATTATTTTAACTGTACATGGACAATAGAATGCGTATGTGATAACCGCGCTATATATATAGTAGACGTTTTTATGTCGTGTGCTGTTTTTTAGCAGACAGGCATTTTAGACCCTTTAACATAATGTTGAATAAAAAATTCTCAAATAATTCCAACATATAAACTATCATTTTTAAATTAGTTGATTACATGATATTGCGTATTCAGTCTATTTTATTAGTAATTATATTCAAATTTTGCCTTATCCATGCATTTGCAAAATTATTTAAAAAGGTTAAATCAAATACCAAGAACATATAACAGTCTATTATTTGAACTTGGAATTATTTTTAACTATGGAATTTGCTTGATTTCTTGTTATTGAAATTTTCAATAAACTCCATGATTATTCTGTACTGAAATGTTCTGTGCTGCGCACAACACTTTCTATTACAAAGAAAATAGTATATTTTCAATAGAATGTACTGTGCCACGCACAACACTATCTAACCAAAATATATTGTATGGAAAGTGTTATTAACCACTCAAAAGATCATAATACAAAATAAACATGGAATTTATAAAAAAAAATTTAAACACAAGAAATTATGCGAATTCCATAATTAAAAATAATTTCAAGTTCAAATAACAGCCTGTTGTATCTTAAAGAACATGCAATCAATATGTAGATAAAGACAACAATCCTCCATCGAAAATGGTGATGTACAAGTTTTTACATTCAAAAAATTAGTTGTTGATTTCTTTTATTTTTTCAAAAGTGATGGTCAAATGAAAAGGAATAAACACAGTCAAGTTAACTTTCAAAGTGTCTATAAGAAGGCCACTTAAACAATCTTTCCTCAAATATCGAATAAATATTTATATTTCCCTTTCTTTATCTTAGCATTAACCAAGTATATTTTGAGTGACTGCAGGACATGTTCTGAAACTTTCCAAATATAAAAAAGAAGATGTGGTATGATTGCCAATGAGACAACTGTCCAAAAGAGACCAAAATGACACATACATTAACAACTATAGGCCAATAAAAAAAAAACAGATATAATATGATTTCTTTGTTATATGTTATTTCGGCTTTATATCCAGTCAGTTCGTACATAATAACTTTAACAGCTCAATTTAAATGCAGGTTATTTATTACAGGTCATGGAGTTAGCAGAGTTAATGAATAATATAGAGGTACACGTAGCAGTCAGCAAACACTTTAATAAAAGTCAGATAGAAAACTATTTTTGCATATCAATACACGGGTTGGACAATTCTTAGGCAAACGAATGTGTTAAAACAAAATGAAAAACTAAAATTTTGGGAATACCTGTTTTTTCTTCATTCTAACCGGAAATGTTATCTACAGATACATTAATAGTACTACGGTAATCAGCTTATAACTTATAGTACCTGTCATGTTCAGTTAAGCTGTCAATAGATTTCAAAGCAGGAATTTACTTATGTTGATGACTTATCGATATTGAATAGACATGTCGAATGGCTTCACTCCTAAATAACAACACAGATAAATACTCAATAATTGGAATGATCACATCTTGATTTGCGATTAATATAAGAAAATCATGTTTTCTGAATTCCATGAAGATTTAATTAAGTCATTACTACAGTTCTTGACACTATCTACAGTAAGAGGTCGCTTAACTGGTGAAAACAAATCAAAAACTGCATTTGTTTTTATATATATATGCATTCATTTTAATTTGAAATTCTTTGTAAGGCCACGATTTTTATGGCACTTCGACTCTTCTGAAAAAAAAATATAGGCATAATTAGACTTATATTTTTCAATCTGATCAACATCAGATTTTTCACTTTGCTAAATACCTCACGTGTTTGTACCTTGAGGTATTCCCCCCTTGAACCAGCGTTTCGTGGATCTGGTAAATAGGTATCACTTCGTCTACTCATATATATATCATCAAATAGATTTTAAGTGTGGGTTTATTTGAGTTTGTTTTTTTTTTTACATTTATGGGCATTTTTGGGGGTAGTTTTCTTTCTTTTTTTTGTCAACATGATGTCTATCGTTCTTCTACTGATGATTTTTGTTGCTTGATAATGTTTCTAACTATTTATTTATTAGCCGAACAGCATTTAGTAAAACGTAACTATCTTATGGTTTGATTTTTGTACTTGCCTTAGTACTTTCTTGGATGTATACTTTTTATACATAATACGTTTTGTTTTTTACGTCAATTTGACAGAACGTATGTCAAATTCTTCTAAATGTTTATCTTTTTGCAATCCAGTGTAGGTTTCAAAGGCACATTACTCTAGCATTTTTCACACTTTTTTCACGTTCAGATAAAAGTTTATTGACTTTTAATGTTTTTATCAGATCTACACCACACATGTAGATCAGTTTAAAAAAAACAACAAAATGTGTTACTTAATGGCAAAACAATAAAATATATACCGTTTGACTAAGCTATCATTAAAGATATCAACCATTAATTGACATTTCATTGGCTTTTTATCGTTGTTCTTTTGTATAAAAATATTTTATGACTTGTTTAGCGGCTTTAAAGATGAACCTTATATTCAAAAGAATGTACTCACTTACTTCAAAAGAAAAGCCACTATACTTTCTTCAAATATACAACTATTAATCTTTAAATGTTTTATATATCTCGGAGTTTAGTTTGACGTCTGTTTTCACCGAGCTAGTTCACATTTTAGTTTGGGAGCCAGCTGAAGCAAGCCTCTGTGTGCCGGATTATCTCGCTGTATTGAAGACCCATTGATGTCTTTAGGCTGTTTTGTGCTCATTGGTCGGGTTGTTGTCTCTTTGTCACATTCCCCATTTCCATTCTCAATTTTGAAAACGGTTGATACAAGCTAAAATATGTTTAAAGACAGTTTATTCCGGTATCAGGAGTTCAACGTCAATCCAGAAAACGCAATACAACAAACTTTTTTCGTATCTATTGATGTATAGTACTGGAAGCAATAACCATGCATATACCCGGTCACCAATCGAATGGAGTTCTTATTAGATGAATTTAGTTTTGCTCCAATTTATTAACTGTACGAATGAAATTACTTTTAACCAGACCTAAAGCATAACATTTATAACGAACTCGAATGGACATTAAGAGTATTCTTAACATTCTTTTAACTGTCGTTCCCAAATAGTTGATGTTGTTAAACTCAACTTTAAGACCATAAACACAACTGTTCTATGTGAAAACATGCAATTAAAGATGGCATTACTGTTATTCGATTATTCTCACACTTCTGCAGTGGGATCTATAATCTTTTAATTGTCGTTTCAGTTTTTACATTTCAATTTACATTATACAAACGGGCTTGAATGTACGTATTTGCTATGGGAAGAATTGCCGAATGAAAATGTCAATGTAAGAAAGGATAACGATTTTCGGGATATTGCAAAGATCCTCTGAATGAAACTCAACCGTATGAGTGTTTTTGCTGTCAAAATAACGTGCATTTTACACAAATTTATATCGTGTTAGCTATTCTAACATCATCATGGCAACTTTCTGGGAAACATTTTTAATATAAAAGTTATAAAGTATACAACTTAAACTTAAATAAATAATCCAAAATGCAACTTCATTCAACATGGTTGAGAAATCCAATTACTTGCTGTTGTTAGACTATATAGTATACGTCATTGTGGTCCCTTTCATTCAATAAGAATTACAAACTAAACCACATATACATTTCTGAAACTTAAAAAGAAATCTTTGGTTTTGCAGCAAATAGTTTAACCTAAATTTTCAATCGAGATCAGGAACCTCGTAAGTGTTTGTCTAATACCATAATTTAATGGAGTTTTTGTTGTTGTTTTGTTGCTTAATGATTTTCAAACGTTCAAATATTAAGGATATCGCAGGCATAGTTAGATCATATCTTCGAGTGTAATTATTTCACATTTGCAGGATAAGTACTTTTTAATAAAAAGTAAGGAGATGTGATATGATTTCCAATGAGACAACTCTCAAACAGATACAAAGGGACGAGCTAGTAACAACTCTATATCACCATACGGCTTTCAGAAATGAGCAAAATCAATACCATAAGTTGTAATGAAACCCCGGCATGACACACTGTTAAACAATTTATAAATAAGCTAACGCGTAATAAACGCTGAAAATAACTCCAGTCCCCAAACCTGAAACAATGGCGTAACAGCACATTATAGAACAAACTGAACAAATCTGTTAGAAATACTTTACTCTTCATAGTAGTACACGCACACTAAATAATAATTGAAAACAAAATAAACCTTTCTATATAATGTATATGTGCTCATCAATAGAGTTTTCGAAGTACATGTATGGCGTACGAAATAGACAGTTGCCCATTGTCGATGATTGAATGTTAACCTCTGCATGATTTTTGAAGATTCTAGTAAATAGTTCATGTATTGCTGTTTTATACATTCATGCATGTCATCCAACATCTATATTCTATTATTTTTTTAATATATTAAAGTAAACACGTTTGTAAAAAGGTGAAGTAAAATTTGTATAAGAATTTAAGTACTTAGACTAATAATTGTAAAACTCAAGAAAAGTCTGAAAAATAAAGAAACATGAAATAGTCAATATATAAACCCATAGAACAAAAACCTGAAAGGAAGTAGGTTTTAAGTGTTGCATATTATTCGTTATTCGGCAAACAATTCAAACACGTATAGCTATTTTGAAAAGCAGCTTCGCAACTCATCATATATGTATATAAATGTGATAACTATATAGCCTAAAAAAGACGATCAAATTTCAAAATAAGGTAGACGATGTTATTTTCTTTGAAACAAAACTAATACAGTATGATATGGATGGACATCAACATCATCTAGGTAAATCGGTAGCAAAAAGTTAAATCACAAAAATACTGAACTCTGAGGAAAATTCAAAACAGAAGATCCGCAATCAAATGGCAAAATCAAATGATAAAACACATCAAACGAATGGTCAACTGTCATATTCCAGACTTTCGCAAGTCATTTTGTACCTTAGCCTTTTCGTACCTTTACCATTTCGTATCCTATGGTGAATCATTATGGAATCAATTAGTTCGTCAGCCAAATATCGAAGCCTTGAAATAAACACTGAGAGATCGCAGAAATAATTTAACGACTTGAATATCAATAGTAATATATAAATATTTTTCATGTAATAATGTCTTTTTAATGTCTTTTTGAATTGAATCGAAAATTTATTATTTGTCATTACGTGTAAAGAGAAATTGATCTCATTGCATTATCTAACGAATTATCGAGCATACAATTATCTTTAAATGTTATTATATCATCTTAGTTCAACATCCCATAATTTCATTAAACGCGTTTGACCTGTTTAAAAAAAGTTTCTGCTTCAAATAGTCATGAAATAAAGTTTCTATTATCGACGTATTTCAATTTCAATTTGAACTTCAAATTGAATACTAGTTAATTAATAGTTAGAATTACATTATAGCACGAGGTTGCCAGCTAAAGTACATTTGTAATGAAACGTGAAATGAATACTCTCATATGACACGCAAAAGTCGACAAATATTTAGAAACTCGCTTCATTATGATGCAACGTATGAATTTACTTTAGCAAATCAATAATACTCCAAATGTATAATTTCGAAATTTTTGCTTAAACCTTTATGCAGCGAATACATATAAACGCAAATGTAAGCAGTACAGAGCAGAACATACAAATACATAATTTTGGGTCCTCAATGCTCTTCAACTTTGTATTTGTTTGGCTTTTTAACTATTTTGATCTGAGCGTCACTGATGAGTCTTATGTAGACGAAACGCGCGTCTGGCGTATAAAATTATAATCCTGGTACTTTTGATAACTAATTATACCTGACTATATTTAGACTAAGGAGTTATTATCTAAAATCGATATACAAGATGTGTACAATTTTTGACATGTCTTAATTCCAATTTCAACTCTCATACCGCCAAGAGACCAGCCCTCCGAGCTTTCGACAATCTTTCAGCATTCACTCTATAATCTTTATATTCGTGGTAAATTTTAACCAAGTATTTGTTTTTATTGACTGTCTTAATGAATTTTCTCCAATTTTAAATTTTAACTCGGATTGTTTTTTACGAGTTGTACGGAAATGAACTACTTTAATCTTTTCAGTGTAAATAAAGAACCGCAAAGCGTTTATACTAGTCAAGGACTTTAGTCTGTCATTTTCATCGGATAAAATAAGCTGTTTACCGTTAGAATATAATCATAATCGGTACAATCGAGTTTTGAATACTGACATGCTAACACCAAATTCAAAGTCCTTAATCCTGTACTAAGTCATTGCGGAAATTAATAAAGGGAATATATATTATGTTACATGTCTATATTATATGCATAGAAAGACATTTAGAATGGACGTCAATGAGACAGCAATGCAAGCAAACGCATTACCTTTTTAGTGAGATGTTGCTATCCTGTCACTAGTAAGGGGGCTCAGCAGCCGAGTGGTCTAAGTAGTTACTAGTTATACTACTATTATCGCTAGCAAGTCAACACTGACGTTGTGAGTTTGAACCTTGCTTGTGCGGATGCACTCGACTCCAATCTTAATCTACTAAGATTGTGAGTTTTCCTATAGAAGGTCGGATGTTTAATCTGGACATTCCGGCTTCCTCAACCAAAAATAAAGTGGCTGCCATGAAATAGACTAAAAAGCGGTGCTTAAAAATGTCGTTAGAACACAAAATATCAAATCAAACCATGTCACTTGTTTTTTTTTAAATGTATTTAATAATAGTGTGCTAAGCGTATGTCTTTAGATTAAACCTTAAAACAATTGTAACAGTTGTTTCAATTCAAATTCAGAAAAGACATTTTAATTGTGCCAAATGTCCTAAATCATACATACTCTAAGAGAAGTTTAACAAAAAACGTATGACAAAAAACCGAACTCCATTATCAAAAAGAGGATTTCAATAAAAACTAATAAAATCAAATGGTATCAATCAATTGAACAAATGATTATAACTTTCATATTTCTCACTGGTTTTTTTCCGAAGAAAATGGCGGGTTGAAATAGATAAGACGATAGAGTCAAACACTGAGCGCCAATGAGACCATACGAAATCAAAGTCACAGTCGTCAAAATGCAACAGGTTCTCAAGCTAGGTTAACTTTAATTTCAACTTGTATGACGGTTGATTGAAGTTTGTAAAAAATGTGCTGGATTCAACATTTTGTTCGTGAAATATGATGAGGCTGTCATCTCTTTTTGTTCGTGTTCAAATCGCTTCAGCGTTGATCGTTCACTAAAATAACACCCATAGTCCTTGCGGTTCATATAGGTGTACCAACCGATTGTTTAATAATACAATTTTACCTCTAATGAATAACTGACTTTTCAATGAAATGTTGTTCTGTTGTGTATTAGGTTTCGAAAAGAGTAGACAGTAAGAATGAGATGGCGAAGGAGGCATTCAAAATTTTATGAGTCTAAAAGAAAATAATAACGTCATGGTGACATCGAAAGACGACGAAAAACATTATCTGGATTGTAATTACTATTATTGGAACCTAGCCGTCGTCATGTCTTTCACTGATATGCGAAAACGGTCAACAAGATTTAGTTTTGGCATCTATATACTTTATGAACGGATCACTCCAACTTTATAACCAGAAACCCTTGTTACAATAGTTTTCTTGTAAGCAGCAATCCCCTATCAGTGAAATGTTGATTGGAAACGCAAGCTCTGGAATATCATATAAAATGATAGATATATACTCTACATGCAGACGCTGCTAGTGGAATATCATATAAAATGATAGATATATACTCTACATGCAGATGCTGCTAGTGGAATATCATATAAAATGATAGATATATACTCTACATGCAGACGCTGCTAGTGGAATATCATATAAAATGATAGATATATACTCTACATGCAGACGCTGCTAGTGGAATATCATATAAAATGATAGATATATACTCTACATGCAGACGCTGCTAGTGGAATATCATATAAAATGATAGATATATACTCTACATGCAGACGCTGCTAGTGGAATATCATATAAAATGATAGATATATACTCTACATGCAGACGCTGCTAGTGGAATATCATATAAAATGATAGATATATACTCTACATGCAGACGCTGCTAGTGGAATATCATATAAAATGATAGATATATACTCTACATGCAGACGCTGCTAGTGGAATATCATATAAAATGATAGATATATACTCTACATGCAGACGCTGCTAGTGGAATATCATATAAAATGATAGATATATACTCTACATGCAGACGCTGCTAGAGATTTGAATGTACAACAAATATCTAACTGAGAACTATTGCATTATGTATTTTTCTAAAACGTAAACACAATTGATTAAACCTTTCTAGTAATCTAATGACAGTAACAGTGAAGCACAAACGTATTGAAACTATAAGGATTTGTACTTATAAGACCAATACATCACGAATAACTGAGAGTATATAATAAAATGACACGCAACTGTAATGCAAAGCTTATTCAAAATAAGGTTTATTGATAGGAACAACCTAGACTATATCATATATTAAATATATCTCTGAGTGTGCAAAGATCAAAACATTTCACAATCTTCTCATAAGTTCGTCAGGTTATTTCATCATAGTTAAAACGTAGCATACTATTTCTAACATTCCTTTAGTTATTTCACTTGATATGCATATTCACAAGATACAAAATACCGAAAGTTTCTTTAACAAATAGCAGAATTCAAAGCTAAAACATATCACACAAATGGCAAACCACTGTCAAATTTGTGACTTTGTATGTAAAAAAATGGGAATTAAACCTGGTTAAAATGCGAATTCAAATTGGTTCTAATATTAAGTTGTCTCTTATTTGTGAAAACTGTTTTGCAACTATGTATCCAAACGAGTTTTGTACTTGACTGTTCAACATATTTTATAAACCTTCATCATTTCAACATGAGGATGGTTCCACTAGTAGTAGTATTTGATTCAACCAAACAATTGTGTTTTGATATCTCCGTTTAGCTAAGGGATCGTCATTTACAACTCATTGAAAAGCTATGAAAACTATAAACTTTATTCATTTGGAGTACCTAAATTCTGAATATATGTAGCAATACAACCTTAAAGAGATGTTTTAAGAATGTACTTACGTGAGATAAGGTGAAAAATAAAAAAATTAAGAATTTAAAATTGATACTTTAAGCTGGTAGAGCATCCATTTAGGATAAAGATAGGCTAAAAATATTGATAGTTCATGGACCTCCTTTTCGAGATATTGGATATTTAAAATATGGCAGGAAAAGGCTGACTCGGACTTTTACATTATATTTGCATTGGTATTTTTTGGGTCTCAAAACAAAAGAAAAAAATCAAGAATCTTCTAAAATTTTGGTAAATGGCCTTTCATGAGCTATTAAGTCTTATATGAAAAAACTAATGGGTGTTAAGGAGCAAAATATTTTACATTGTATTGTATGGAAAAACACCAAGGAGTCCGAACATTTGACACAAATTCCAAAACCTCACCTAAGTACATTCTTAATGCATGCAAAACAAAATTTATTTATTAGAGCTTTATACCGGCATCACATTATATACGTATAAAAACGTATACTCCTATGGTAAAAGAGGAACGAAAGATACCAAAGGGACAGTCAAACTCATAAATCTAAAACAAACCGACAACGCCATTGCAATATGTGACTTCTGAATTGTCTTCCTTTTACCATGAACACACTATAAGTTTTTAACTTTGTTAAACAATATCTCCTATCTCGCATTTGATCCTACAACAGTCCAAGAACAGCTTCAGATAAGGGATGGATAAGAATCTTCATTAAGAAACGTTGTGAATACAATTCTCATGTCAAAGCTTTTGATTTAAAGATATATTTGAAAATATAAATTCGCAAATATTTTGCTGAAAGTAATACAGATATATTAACAATCTTCTTGTGAGGTGAATACAGCTGATTTAACAGATTAACATTAGTTATTCAAAAATGGAACAAATTTACCAGACCTGCTGTTTAAACGTATACACAACGTCTTTGATAATTTGGCTGATGCATGATTTACTTTTCAGGTATGCAACTATGGGACAGTTTCATCAAACATTTCAAGAGAACATGCATAACTTAAAATGAATCAGGTTTACGAATATAGCAAACCGGATTGCAATATTTTGTCGTCAACCATCATGATATAAGACAGTTTCTTAGTTCGTTCAACCCGACAAAAAAAATAGATCAGTAAGGTTGCTAGTGTGAAAACTATCAAAAGATCAAATTTCAAGGATGTTAAGAGTGAAGTTACGAAATCCAATGCACAAAACACACATCGTATAATATTAAAGTTAAATTCCTAGTATCTATGATGAGTTTATCTCCAATATTGTTTTGATATTTTTGTATTACAGTCGTTATGTTGTTGTTCAAGTAATTGTAATCAAAGGAATTCGAGTGATGATGATGATGATATAACTCGTTAATTATTTTGATCCTTCAGGTTGTAGTGTTTCAATATGCATCTTTATCATTCCATGGTATCATATCGTGATGTAAATACAAATATGTAATTCTCTGGTAAAATGTTAGAAAAGTGCAATTCTAATTTACTTGTACTTGATGAAACTTTACTTATGTTAGAACCAAGTAAATATATGTATAGTGCAATCTAATTTATTTTAATGGTATGATTTCATTTATTTTGTCTGGTGTTTAAATGAAAAAGTACCAATGGCAATTTCTATTCTAAATGCACCTTGCTTTCAATCGTTTTTATGGTTTTTCAATTGCTTTCAGAAAACAAAATGTTCTTTCTTTTATTTTTATCCAGATAAAAAGCTAATAATCAACTTCATCGAAATAGACATTTGCGGAAACTGTCATACACCTACAATTAGGATAACAATTACACTCCCAGGTAACATTTAAATCTAGGGCTTTCTCGAATGTAAAAATAAACCGTCGATCAAAAACACTGTAAACGATACTGATGTTTTTCTGTGGTTGAACAAGGATTTTTTTCTAATGTATTTCCAGCAATGTTTTAACATTAATTATTGTATACGGTGTTATCCAGGTTGAAATGCTGTAATTGTACGGAGTATGATAGAATGAACTAACATTATTTTAGAAATAAATTTAACATGATACACACATATGGAACGCCATAACTGTCATATATGGAACTCTGATATTACTTTATGTTGTTTTAGTATTACTTAATGATATTTTGTCTTTTCTTAATATGGTTTTGACATTACGTAATGATGTTTTGATATAACTCAATATGAAATAGTCATTACTTTATGATATTTCGGTATAACACGAAATGGTTCCGTTTTGACTTGATATAGTTTTGTCATTACCCAATATGGTTTTGTCATTAATCAATGTGGTTTCACCATTAATTAATATGGTTGTGTCATTAGTCAATTTGGGTTTAACATAACTTGATGTGTATGTGACTTAACATAATGTAGTTGTTTCATTACATGATGTGGTTTTGTTATTTTGTAATGATGATTTGTCTATTCTTTATATGGTTTTGGCATTATGTAATGATGTTTCAAAATTTGACGATTTTATGCTACTTGATGTGTTTGTTTCATTATTTGATGTGGTCTTGTCATTCTTTGATGTGCTCCTGTCATTCTTTTGTGTGGTTATCCCATTACTTGATGAGGTAAAACCACGTGACCAATTAGGAAAAACCTGTTCTATTTTTAGATAGATTTCCATGTTGTATGTGCCTTGAATGAGCTAATTAGTGTTCAAATTAAAGTTCCGGTTACTGTTTGATTGAGTTAGTTTTCGAATTCAAGTCATGCTTAGAATTAAAGTTCTAGTTAGCATTAAGTTTCGAGTTGGACTTCGAGTTGGAGTCACATTTAAAGGCAGAGTTCTATAGTGCCTAACAAGATTTTGTGGGGGAATTCGATGTTTGCTATACCACTGTTTATTTTAACGCACTTTATGACAATACTTCTGTACCAATCGAAATGAATGAAATTGTTTGCAGTGTTTTGAGAAATGATTGTACTTTGTAGACACGTATTGCTTTGGAAACATTTCAGGTTTTAAAAGGATAAAATTTCTGTATAAAGTCAATAATTATGTGGACTTTTGAAGCCCAAACTTTGTATTGCCTTAAATACATAAGTGAAAGATAAAAAAAACTGTACCAATACAGAACGACATATTAATGAAATTATAGCAAAACGTTTGGTTGACAAATTTTTATTCGTTATCGCAAAAAAATAAATTTTGAATATCTTACATTTTCTCCCTACCCAATTTACCCCTATTACTAATAATATGGGGACCGGTCATTGTTATTAAATATTGCGTGATTTGATTGGGTTAAGTTATTATTAGTTTACCTTCAAACTGTTTATACTTTTCATACATGACTATTGATTGAATCAGAACGTGCATGAATTTGACAGTAACTAAAATGATCTTCAAACTGGACACTGGATGAGTCCATTTTATGTTTTTTCAATGAAAGTATAGGTATGAAAGGTAAGAAATGCCGATATCTCCTATTTTCACAAAATTTTCAAAATACACAGTAAATAGAATATTTTTTAAGAGTTAATTGCGGAGAAAAACAGAAAAGGTTTACAAATAAGACGTTTTATTCCATCAACAAGTCATTTTTCAGAGGGAAATGCCGAAATACACTTTACACACGGCTACGCCAGGTAAAATTATTATTCATCTTACAAAAAAAAACAACATTTTCCAGTCTCATTGGAACATGCTAAATACAATTAATCCCAAACTAAGGAAGTCCTTAAATAAAGTTAAAATATGTCCGATCTACCTATTTTTGGAGCAAAAAAGTCAATACGATCGTTTTAAGGTCAATTTCGTCTACCTCACAAAATCTTGTTAGGCAGTTACAACTTTTAATTTGGGTCACTTCTTGTGGTAGAGTTTGAGTAAGATTCGAATTTAAGTCTCATTTACTTTAGTTTGCCTCAAACAAATGTTTTAAAACGAATAGGTACACAATGCTTATTACCACAAAACACAGATCATGTTTAAAATTGGATGGCGTCACTTTTACTGCTCATGACTTATGTACCTTTATAAATGAAGCAATTACTTAATCTGTTGGTTTAATTCTCATCCTCTTGTTTGCTTCGCCTAAATGTTATGACATTTATACACAATGCTTACAATTACAAAAGGGCCTTAATGAAATTAATCCTGCATCTGTGTGAGGAAGTTGACTGGTGCATATTGTTACAGACAGGGTGTTTGCGTCCCTAAAGCATATTCTCAATTTAATTAAACCATGTTCATTTACAAGAATAGCCTAGTATAGAATAACCTCCTGTCTGAAATCGCCCTCAATTCAGTTTTTCAACTTTGAATTAATTTGAACAATTAACTAAATTGAAGAAAGCGTGGGTGTTATGTTTTCTTTACAAATACAATGTATACTGATCCCCAATTTGAAAAAAAAACTATTCTCAATGCTCACATATTTTTCTTTTTTTTTCCCCCATTTCCATAACAATATAAAGATAGTGTTATAAAATAAAATAAAAATAATCTGATAAATCTAGTCAAAAAACTAAATAAATTTGAGTTTGCTCTACACATCCAATATTTTTGACTAAAAAAAAAACGAAAGAATTTATATGCCCCACTTACGATAGTAGAGGGGTATTATGTATTTTGGTCTGTTTGTCTGTTTGTCCTGTTTCAGGTCAACGTTTTTGGTCAAGGTAGTTTTTGATGAAATTGAAGTCCAATCAATTCGAAATATAGTTCACATGTTCCCTATGATATGATCTTTCTAATTTTAATGCCAAATTAGATGTTTGATCCCAATTTCACGGTCCACTGAACATACATGTAGAAAATGATAGTGTGAGTGAGGCATCAATGTACTATGGACACATTCTTGTTAGATTTGTATTGTTTAGTAGCTTCATTACTGATATAGTTTAGATAGAGTCATCATTTTAATAAACTTTTAACTTTAAATTGAAATAAATCTAATTTTGTCTTTATGTATTTCAAATATGAGCACTGGGATAAACTTTAATGAGACAGCAAGCCAACAGCACAATCCCAAAAGCTATTTGGAGGTCTACTTAAAATCCATGCAAAAATGAAACTTGTGGTTTTTCAATATAGATAAAATTGAAAGTTAGCAACTTTTTGATGCTTTGGTGCAACTTCAAAACTTGTTTATGAATGATTTATTTATTCCACATTTAAGATGGATATATCAGTATACAAAGAAGGAGATGTGGTATAATTGCCAATATGACAATTGATTTTATATGTTTTGAAATATCTTCTTCTCTTGTCTCGTTATGTCTTTCATCCCACTTCATATTGACTTTCTACTGTGTAATTACATTGGTTTCGATGGTGACTGAGTTGTATTACATTATTTAAGTCATTTTTTTGTAATTTCTTGTATGTTTTTATTAAATAGTATTCTTTTAAAGAGTCATTGCATTTAAAATGATATGCATTGCTCAGAAGTTTCCTTGGAATGAAATATTGTTATTTTTCTGAATTTCTGTTTTTGCTGATATATGACATATATGATGTTGGGCTTCTGCCACAACCTTATTCATGCTCTTTTCTGTCCTGAAACAATCCAATAATATTCAACAGCGATTCATTATATGTATTGGAAATTACTGAGGTATATTAAAAGGGCAATATGCCAATTATTTAGTCTTATTGCCATAGGACCGAAAAGAGCAGATTCCTCCAGAGAAGAAAATGCGCCAAAGGAAGAGATAATGTCCTTAAAAAAAATCTACCGTACCGATGGCAAGAAATAATGTCATTTTTTTACGGGACAAAAAGTATGCTTCAAATTGGTGTACACAAACAATCATTTTCTGTAAGATTAGCAAAAGCTGCAGAGTCACTACATTTAGATTAATTAAGATTTCGAGTTGAAATTCGAGCTATTTTATATGTCTTTTTGAGTTCGTAATTAAATTTTATATCGCGGAAAAAGGGCTTTTACTCGGGCTTCCGATAAGAGGACTCCGGGATATGCGTACTAAATTAACAATGTTGCAGTATACAAAACGCTACATAGGAGTTGAAATAAAGTTAGATGTGGTGTGATTGCCAATGAGACAACTATCCACCAGAGTTTAAATGCAGTGGGTGTAAGAACTCATAAATAGGCAATCGTACAGCCTTCAACACTCCGTATAGTCAGCTACAAAAGGCCAACATGCACCATGTGAAAAAAATCAAAACTAACGGTTATTTTTACAAAAAAAATATGACACATATGTGTACAACGATGACAATTGAACTTCATGCTCCTGACTTGGGGCAGGTACATATATATAAAGAAAGTGCACGAGGTGGAGTTTAACATGTATGTGAGCAAACATCGGACTGTAACAGTAGTGTAACAGCACAACACGAGAAAAAAATGTAAACGAGACAAAGTGATGCCCCCGCACTCCACTCATTTAACCGCTTATACCCCAAAAAGGACAAAGTTCAAATTTTCTCCCAAAAGAGGAAAAATAATAAAAAGAAAAACCCTGACCACATGCTCACCTTCTATACATGTACAAACAGCAAGCAGAGTGATAAATTCCTATCATTCAAACTGTAGGAGGAGTTACAGCCCGTAACAGAGAAGTGATCGAATTGATGTTTCTTTACCGTCAAAATTAGCTACGTTATCGACAAACTTAATTGAGTAGTGACCGAACTATTGGTACTTTAACATTAAAAAGATTGACAATGTTGACAAACTTTCATGTGTCGATAATCAAGTTTAATACCGATAATATTGAAAATAATTCTAATAATATGAAACAAAATATGTCCATGCACCATTTCGATTGGGCGAAAAGTAGTCATTTCTTCAAAGTCAGAACAGAAAAAAAAGATTTATGGAAGGACGTCTTGATAGTATTATTTCCTTTATAATTTTACCCAAAACTAAAAGAAATATACTGGTAAACAATTAAAAAGGTGTTTGATAGGAATGAAGTCCTTTATTTTTTCGGACTACAATGTGTACCGTATGTGTGATGGATTTGAATTCAATCAATAACTTTGAAATTTTTTCTCATATGTATACACTAAAGGGAGGACTGGTATTTGTACTTCTGTTAGAATATGTCTTCGTCCGTTTCACATGCCAAACTTTTTTCTAGTACATTTTAAACGGGAAAATTTTGTTGACAATTTTGTTTAATATGACAAAATAACGAACAAAACTATTTCTTGCAATGGCACACACATGCAGAGAATATTTTTTTTTAGTAAAAATCAGTAAAAAAACAATTCTCCAAAATATACCATGGCCAGGACCTGACAGTTTTTAGCAGTGTACAAATGAAAATTGTCCGGAAAACTGCGCCTGCTGTCATTTTGAGGGATCAAAAGAAAATGATAGTGTGAGTGAGGCATCAATGTACTATGGACACATTCTTGTTAGATTTGTATTGTTTAGTAGCTTCATTACTGATATAGTTTAGATAGAGTCATCATTTTAATAAACTTTTAACTTTAAATTGAAATAAATCTAATTTTGTCTTTATGTATTTCAAATATGAGCACTGGGATAAACTTTAATGAGACAGCAAGCCAACAGCACAATCCCAAAAGCTATTTGGAGGTCTACTTAAAATCCATGCAAAAATGAAACTTGTGGTTTTTCAATATAGATAAAATTGAAAGTTAGCAACTTTTTGATGCTTTGGTGCAACTTCAAAACTTGTTTATGAATGATTTATTTATTCCACATTTAAGATGGATATATCAGTATACAAAGAAGGAGATGTGGTATAATTGCCAATATGACAATTGATTTTATATGTTTTGAAATATCTTCTTCTCTTGTCTCGTTATGTCTTTCATCCCACTTCATATTGACTTTCTACTGTGTAATTACATTGGTTTCGATGGTGACTGAGTTGTATTACATTATTTAAGTCATTTTTTTGTAATTTCTTGTATGTTTTTATTAAATAGTATTCTTTTAAAGAGTCATTGCATTTAAAATGATATGCATTGCTCAGAAGTTTCCTTGGAATGAAATATTGTTATTTTTCTGAATTTCTGTTTTTGCTGATATATGACATATATGATGTTGGGCTTCTGCCACAACCTTATTCATGCTCTTTTCTGTCCTGAAACAATCCAATAATATTCAACAGCGATTCATTATATGTATTGGAAATTACTGAGGTATATTAAAAGGGCAATATGCCAATTATTTAGTCTTATTGCCATAGGACCGAAAAGAGCAGATTCCTCCAGAGAAGAAAATGCGCCAAAGGAAGAGATAATGTCCTTAAAAAAAATCTACCGTACCGATGGCAAGAAATAATGTCATTTTTTTACGGGACAAAAAGTATGCTTCAAATTGGTGTACACAAACAATCATTTTCTGTAAGATTAGCAAAAGCTGCAGAGTCACTACATTTAGATTAATTAAGATTTCGAGTTGAAATTCGAGCTATTTTATATGTCTTTTTGAGTTCGTAATTAAATTTTATATCGCGGAAAAAGGGCTTTTACTCGGGCTTCCGATAAGAGGACTCCGGGATATGCGTACTAAATTAACAATGTTGCAGTATACAAAACGCTACATAGGAGTTGAAATAAAGTTAGATGTGGTGTGATTGCCAATGAGACAACTATCCACCAGAGTTTAAATGCAGTGGGTGTAAGAACTCATAAATAGGCAATCGTACAGCCTTCAACACTCCGTATAGTCAGCTACAAAAGGCCAACATGCACCATGTGAAAAAAATCAAAACTAACGGTTATTTTTACAAAAAAAATATGACACATATGTGTACAACGATGACAATTGAACTTCATGCTCCTGACTTGGGGCAGGTACATATATATAAAGAAAGTGCACGAGGTGGAGTTTAACATGTATGTGAGCAAACATCGGACTGTAACAGTAGTGTAACAGCACAACACGAGAAAAAAATGTAAACGAGACAAAGTGATGCCCCCGCACTCCACTCATTTAACCGCTTATACCCCAAAAAGGACAAAGTTCAAATTTTCTCCCAAAAGAGGAAAAATAATAAAAAGAAAAACCCTGACCACATGCTCACCTTCTATACATGTACAAACAGCAAGCAGAGTGATAAATTCCTATCATTCAAACTGTAGGAGGAGTTACAGCCCGTAACAGAGAAGTGATCGAATTGATGTTTCTTTACCGTCAAAATTAGCTACGTTATCGACAAACTTAATTGAGTAGTGACCGAACTATTGGTACTTTAACATTAAAAAGATTGACAATGTTGACAAACTTTCATGTGTCGATAATCAAGTTTAATACCGATAATATTGAAAATAATTCTAATAATATGAAACAAAATATGTCCATGCACCATTTCGATTGGGCGAAAAGTAGTCATTTCTTCAAAGTCAGAACAGAAAAAAAAGATTTATGGAAGGACGTCTTGATAGTATTATTTCCTTTATAATTTTACCCAAAACTAAAAGAAATATACTGGTAAACAATTAAAAAGGTGTTTGATAGGAATGAAGTCCTTTATTTTTTCGGACTACAATGTGTACCGTATGTGTGATGGATTTGAATTCAATCAATAACTTTGAAATTTTTTCTCATATGTATACACTAAAGGGAGGACTGGTATTTGTACTTCTGTTAGAATATGTCTTCGTCCGTTTCACATGCCAAACTTTTTTCTAGTACATTTTAAACGGGAAAATTTTGTTGACAATTTTGTTTAATATGACAAAATAACGAACAAAACTATTTCTTGCAATGGCACACACATGCAGAGAATATTTTTTTTTAGTAAAAATCAGTAAAAAAACAATTCTCCAAAATATACCATGGCCAGGACCTGACAGTTTTTAGCAGTGTACAAATGAAAATTGTCCGGAAAACTGCGCCTGCTGTCATTTTGAGGGATCATGCAACATTTCACCTATTACCCATAAACAACATAGGTTATCAATTACTAAAAAAAGTTCTAAAAGTTAATTTCAAATTAGAGTAAACATATTAACTTCCTTATATCCAGTCGAATTTGTCTATAGGTTACACAAAGCTGGTTCTTAAAACGTTTGTATCAGGGAAATCCTTTTTCTTTGACTTTTAAAACATGTAGGGGAAACGGATTTCCTAACCATTCACATATAATATTCCGTATTTCTGATTTTTTGTTCGATAACGTAAATTATACGACTTTTTGTATGACTACGTGAACTTGTGCCATTTATTTTTGCTGGTCTTTAGGAAGACAATTTACAATTGTGCAGTGAACGGAGGCACTTATACATAACCTTATAATTCTGTTTGGAAACAAAAAAAAAATTCCCAATATATAATATACATGTATTATATGTCGTGTACATGATTGGATTTTGTAGATATAACTACCGCACAGAAAAGGTATCATGGATTTCGAGGCTTTCATATTCAAGGTTTTGAATTCTACCCTTGTTGAAAACCTGTGGAGACCTCTACAGTTCCTTAAAACATTAATTATTTTTTTGTAAATTGAGTGCCGTCTCCCTGAACATGCTAACACTTAAGTCATATCTTTTCATTTTCATATTTTTTTCCCTGTTTGTCTCTGTTGTTTTGATTGTTGGAACGATTAGTGGTATCTAACAATATTTATGAAAACTTTCTGAGAATTATGAATATTTCTTCTCTGTCAGATATGGATCATTACCAATGATAAAATAAAATGCCGTACATCACATCTTATAGAGGTTTAAATTTCAAATATTCGTCAATAACTTAAGATATAGAGCAATTTTGTCTTAAAGATTTCAAATGTTAAAGGGTACATTTGTATTTTTTACTTCGATTTGAAGGAAATTTATTTCAGTTTTTTCTGTGACAAAGTACAAGCATGTCGGTATTGCAACAATGTATGATTGACATAATCCCGGGGACATAATAAACAGATAGGTATGCAAAAGAAAAGATATGGGGCATTCTAGATCTGTATCAGACGAAATAAAAACTATTACAGTGTTGAATCCCATATATATGTGTCATGAACAAAGACATATGTTCGATTGAATATTTATAATGATTTCCTCGTAACAAATGATAGAAATTTCGGAGATCCCGTATTTGATCCTTTACCGTTAAAATGAAAATGCCAATGACAGAGGTTGATTATAAAAAATGTTTTACTGTGTTAAAAAAACTTCGACTTAAACAATGAAAACTTACACGTTGGACATGAAATATTTTGTCGATAAAGAAAATTAAACTATGTCACTTCTGAAATAAGTTTGTCGATAACGTAACTTATTCTGACGGTAAAGAAACGCGAATTCGATGACTACTCTGTTACGGGCTGTATCTTGAAACGCCCTACTTATTCAAGTAAATTTCCCAAAAATGACAAAGTTCAACTTTCTCCCAAAAGAGCACATATTAATAAAAATTATACCCTGACCACAAGCAGCACACCTTCAATATATGTACAAACAGACAATAAAGAGAAAACTTCTTAGGATTCAAACTGTTGGAGGAGTTATGCGGAATAACTATATACCCATCATGGGACGGACAGAGGTTAAACACTATGCCCCCAACTTTCAGTTGCGGTAAAGTTGCGGTGGCTTCAAAACAGTTTCAATTGGCTGAATCAATAGATCGGTATGACTGGGTAATTCAAATCTATCGGAGTGATCTCCGGTTCCCCAGAAAGGTAAGGCGATTCTGCTCAACATGTTGCACCCGTCGTGTTATTCGCGAAATTACAAACCGAGTGATTTGGTTTTATTTGGAAGTTAACATTCGAGTAAAAGATGAAGGTATTATGGTTACGACAACTGGAACATGTTGGTCGTCACATGTGAAATAGATATTCCAGGTAGATCAGAGAATTCAATTGATTAAAACTAAAAGATTGATATTCGTATATATTTTCAAATGATCATTAACGCTAAACGCAAAAAAAAAATTCGGAGAATTCTTATTTTGTAGTATTGATGCTTTGTCGCTCAGTCCGGGCCCTCTCCCCCGATTTTCCTGTGACTTAAGTGTGAGTTAATTTGAAGTGTCTCATTTGTTAACAAAAAATGTATTAGTCTTTTGATTTGTGTCGAGCCTGCGACATCAATAGAGCGGCAGTGAGACACAACAACGTCGTCGAAAATCGCGTCATAGTTTACTATGGGGTATGGGTTTTGTTCATTGTTGAAAAACCATACAGTTTTGTTTTAGTTAAATAAAACTAAATTGAATTGTTTTGACAAGATAAACTTATTACCTCCATGAAGTGTTTTTAAACTTGTACAGGAGTTTTTCCTCAATATCAAGAAAAAGCATCTACAGAAAAACATTTTTTATTTATTTGTTTTTTTTTTGACTGATGAATGTACAGCCGATCAACATTACGCTTTTACACTGAAAGCAGCAATATCAGGCGAGACACAGCGTTCCGTGGACTATTTTACAAATTTATTATAATACTGCTTCTATTTGAGAATTTCGGATCATATAACAGGACCATAAATGGAGATATTCCAATTATGTCCGAAATACTGTAAAACTTTTAGGATTTTATTTTTTTATTATATTTGTCTGCCGTTCCCCTTCTTCATACCAAATAACTCTGAACGACCACCTGAACTTTAACTTTGGTGATAACCATCCAGAGCACATTCAACAAACGACATATTTACCCTGTATAACCCCGATGCAGATGAAACCGGACGTTGACGCGTTCGAATCTAACACACCGTGTAACACTGAGTTCAGACAGTAAGGAATTAATACTTTTAAAGAAAATCCAAAATCTATTCCTCGGATATTTTAAATATTTTAGATTGTATCTAAAAACAAAACAATACACGTTTTAAAGTGTCTTTATTTTCATGTTGTGTACGCTTCGTTGTCGTTACATCTTTTTATACTGTATACGCTTCGTTGACACACTATTGCGTTTGTCAATGAATTTTGCATGTATTAAATTATGCTTTGGTATGATTATAACCAATATGCATGTATGCAAATAATAATTTCCCACCATAACATGCAGACAGCAACACATAATATCCGTTATATTGTCGAAACACTCTTGGGGGTTTGTACATGTAAAAAAAATCCTTATGTAGACGAAAGTGTAAATTGTTAGGAATAGTTATTAAAGGTAGGAAAATACAATAACTCGACAGATGCAAAACTGGCTAAGCATACAGATACACACGTCCGATTTCTAATTTGATAGCATTTTTGAAAGTTTTTACCAGACGACATTTAATGTACGGTTAGGTTGTGGGTTGGGTGCCCGCTAACATGTTTAATCCCGCCATATTCTGTATGTGCCTGTCCAAAACCAGGAGCGTGTAATTCAGTGGTTATATATATTTTTTGTTCACGGTTTTGTGCATAAATTTATCCGGTAGTTTTCTCGTATGAATTGTTTTACATTTGTCATTTCGGTGTGTTTTATAGCTGACTATGCGGTATGGGCTTTGTTCATTGTTGAAGGCCGTACGGTGACCTATAGTTGTTCATTTTTGTTTCGTTTGGTCTCTTGCGAAGAGTTGTTTCAATACCACATTTTTTTAATATAGACAGCAATCAAAAAAAATCAATGGATTATAGGTAAAGCCTTTTGGCCTGAATCTCAGAGGCGGGTCCTAGGGGTCATAGATTACAATAGAGTTACGTTAAGGCTAAAGAATATGTGTATACAATAAACTTGTAACTGATAAGCCATCAATAGTAATACAGTTACTTTTATGTGAAGATATAAAGATGAAGAGATAATTCTTAATTATAACTGGTTTGCTTTTTCAATTATGTTTTTTTGTTTGTTTAATTTTTAAGGTATAAAGATTAATAAATATGCTTAATTTCCTCGAATATTACAGTCTTTCTATACTGTGATGCCAAAATCTAAATGATTGGTGATTCTGGTTATTATAAGCACCTTAAAGTCTATACCCATCCATATGCATTTCATTTAAATTTTTACTTATTTCGGAGAAGACCAAAGGGACCATATTTATATTCCCCAGTTACCCTTGGCGTCATGGGTAAATTATGCAGATAAGCGAAGCATCAATCATCAACCTAACCTTAGACATTTGCTGTGTTTCTTCTTTCATGTCTTAATAGTTTTCAATAAAAAAAAATGAAACGTTTCGCAGTTGGTACTGAACAATTTCTGGACCCTTTTACTTGTTCATGACACGCGTACGTAATGGCTGATTGTTAGTTGCTTAATGTTCACTTGCAAATATGTCATGTATGTTCAGGATAAGCACAAAGTAGCAACACATACTACGTGTAGGTCCTGGAAGAAGGCCCCTCCGGAATTACGTTAGGAAAGTTTGGACTGCCACTTGATAAAATGAGGTTTATTGAATAAGGATACAAATGTTGCCTTTCAACAGGTCATTTATGGACCTGTCATAAAGTTTTTGCAGGGTTCCTTATATTCCAATTCGGACTGGACGTAACTGCGTACTTTTACATCCCACACACTAAACGGGTGGCCAACTTCGGTCAGGTTTTACTTCCGGTCGGAAAAAAACCAAAGTGACCATATCTAATAGTATATTTCCTCGTCATCCTTTAATTAACCAAATTTTTTCGTGAATAAAAACAAATTGAATACAATATAGAAAGTTATGCTGTACCGGTAAATCAGCACTTAACATTATTACATAAATATGCACACTTATGAGAATTCATAATACCGTACATCCTCTCGATACTGTTTATATTTGGCATTGCACAAGTCCATGCGTTTTAATACGTCTTTACCTAAAAGCGTTGGATATATATACTGATTAATACTTTAGATACATGATTTACCTCTTAGTTGTAATTCGCTATGATATAACTATCAGTTACTAAAATTACTCCTTTGTCGATATTGTATATATGGTTTTTCTGCCTTGTACCGACATTTTAAGTTGAGCCAATTGCAACTGTACAGGGTTTTTTTATCATGTTGAGCTGTTACTTAGTGTTACACCAGTGTCCCAGGTTAAGGAGAGGGTTGCGTGTTTAATCCTGCCGCAATTTTTTTTTGTCGGCCCAACGTCAGGAGCCTGTAATACATTGGTTATATAGATTTGTCATTTTTTCTTCTTCTGTAATACATAACTCATAAGTTATAAAAATATTACCGTTAGTTTTTATCGTTTTAATTTTTTTCTAAGTCGGGCTTTTTATAGCCGACTTTATGGTATAGGTTTTCCTCATTGTTAGATGTTGTACATTGGACTGTAATAATTGCTTTATACACCCACTTCATTTAAACTTTGGTGGAAAGTTGTCTCACTGGCCACCACATCACATCTACAAAGGTTTATATATATTAAAAAAAATAATAAAAATAAAGCAGTTGGAATGCATGCGGCAAATTAAGTTCAACGAGTTCCTATATAGATATAGGAAGATGTGGTGTGAGTGCCAATGAGACAACTCTCCATACAAATAACAATTTAAAAAGTAAACCATTATAGGTTAAAGTACGGCCTTCAACACGGAGCCTTAGCTCACACCGAACAACAAGCTATAAAGGGCCCCAAAATTACTAGTGTAAAACCATTCAAACGGGAAAACCAACGGTCTATGTCTGCTTTCGTCTAGGCGAATTTGGACCAACATCGGCATTTGGAAGAGTCTCAAATTGTGAAAAGTAAGTCATTAACGTTTTATTAACTGTACTATACTTTTTGAATTTTTATTTCTACTGGAATATATTTATTTACTGTTCATTTCATCTTGAATAACGTTGAAAGTCTCCATTTTTAATAGAAGTCTTCCTATCAGATGTCACGCTGGTTAAATATTGCAATTTTGGCTTTGGATGACAGATATTTTAAGTTTAACTACTTTGACTAAGTTAACTGATAAACATTTACAATAAAATACAGAAAAAGGGTCGCCGACACCATCTCGAATACCTGGACAAGAAAATGATTTGTGACGGTTTTTGTCAACGAACTGTACAGTGATTATTTAAAAACGCACAACGAACGCAACACATTTGATTGAACGAACAATACAGTAAAAGAAAATTTATTTAGTATGATATTGCGTTTATTCTAAGTTCTAGGGAACATTTGAAGACCCGTAGTAATTCAACGTATAGTTATTTATTATTGCTTAAGGTATTAATATGCAAAGGTGTATACACGAAAAGATATTCAGCATTGTTTACCTCAGAAAACGTATGAAATTGCACCATGTCTGCGTTTTGCATCTAGCAGTTTTATCAAACGTTCTATGCAATATCTAAAACTTACAACAATTGTATAATTGAATAAATAAACTAACATGCACACTGACATATTAATATATACTCAAATAAGTTCTAGAGAGGCATTCGAAATTGTTGTCATACCAAATGTTGTCCTGATTATCGCTTCGAACGCGTCAACGTCCGGATTCATTTGTATCGGGGTTATAAGGGGTGATATTGAAATCTGTTAAGAAATAGATTTTTTTCACATTGTGCATGGTGGCCTTTTGTAGCTGACCATACGGAGTGTTGAAGGCTGTACGGTTGCTTATTTATGATTTCTTACAACCACTGCATTTAATTTAGATAGTTGTCTCATTGGCAATCACACCTCATCTAACTTTATTTCAACTCATATGCTGCGTTTTGTATACTGCAACATTGTTAATTTAGTACGCATATCCCGAAACCCTCTTATCGGAAGCCCGAGCAAAAGCCCTTGTTCCGCGATAGAAAATTCAATTACGAACTCAAAAAGACATATAAAATAGCTCAAATTTCAACTCGAAATCTTAATTAATCTAAATGAGACTTAAATTCGAATCTTACTCAAACTCTACCTCAAGAAGTGACTCAAATTCAAAGTTGTAACTAGAACTCTGCCTTTAAATGTGCCTCAAACTCAAAGTCCAACTCGAAACTCAATGCTAACTAGAACTTTAATTCTAAGCATGACTTGAATTCGAAAACTAACTCAAAGTTTAATTCAAACAGTAACCCGAACTTTAATTTGAACACTAATCAGATCATTCAAGGCACATACAACATGGAAATCTATCTAAAAATAGAACAGGTTTTTTTCCGAATTGGTCACGTGGTTTTACCTCATCAAGTAATGGGATAACCACATCAAAGAATGACAAGACCACATCAAATAATCAAGTAGCGTAAAATCGTCAAATTTTGAAACATCATTACGTAATGTTAAAACCATATAAAGAATCGACAAATCATCATTACGAAATAACAAAACCACATCATGTAATGAAACAACTACATTACGTTAAGTCACATACACATCAAGTAATGTTAAAACCATATTGACTAATGACAAAACCATATTAAATAATGGTGAAACCACATCGAGTAATGACAAAACCATATTGACTAATGACAAAACTATATCAAGTCAAAACGGAACCATATCGTGTAATATCGAAATATCATTAAGTAATGACTATTTCATAAAACATCATTACGTAATGTCAAAACCATATTAAGGTAGATTCATGGTATACCGCCATCTTGGATTGAACAATCACAAAAAAAATATCGGTCTAGTTATTTGCCTAAATCTGCAAATTTGGAGACAGATTTGCAATTTGATGGTTAGACTGTTTAATAATATAAAGAAAACTTGGCAATTTATTGTATAATTCAAAATAATTAAACAAATATCATTTTATTTTGCTTTTTGAATCATTTTTATCAAATGAGCCATTTAAGGGAAGATAACTCTTTTAGTAAAAAATTTATACTGGACAGATAGGGATTTTTTTTCTTTTTACTTGTAGCAAGAAAACAAGTTCGGTGACACCAGTTTTTCTTTTTATTTTCTTAAAACATATTACAAAACCTATCTTTTCACAATTTATTTCAAAATTCTATCTCATAGATTATTTTTTATGCACACAATTGTGCTTTTCCATTAACAATCTAACCAAATTTAGGCAATTTTCAACGACTCATAGCTTGAAAATTAGCACGGTGACCCCTACTTTTTATTATATTTTTGAAAAGAGCATATTAAAATCTCCATTCTGGCTAAGTATAAGAAAATTCTGTCTCAAAAAAGATTTACTTATGATCTACCTTAAGTAAAGACAAAACAACATAAAGTAATATCAGAGTTCCACATAAGACAGCTGTGAAGTTCCATACACACAAAATATCACAATTGTCGTTGAAGTAGCTAGATTGGGACATTTGCTGAAAAAAGTCAGCTTTAAAAAAATACTTTGTGATAGAAAAGGTGCAACCAACTATAGATACTTATAGGAAGATATGGTATGAGTGCCACTGAGACAATTCTCCATCCACGTAACAATTAATAAAAGTAAACCATTATAAGTCAGAGTACGGCCTTCAACACGGGGCATTGGCTCACACCAAACAGCAAGCTATATGAAGGGCCCCAACAATGACTAGTACAAAACCATTCAGACGGGAAAACCAACGGTCTAATCTATATAAAAACATGGATCATTTTAGCATACTTTCTCTCTTTTATTTTGTTGAAATGAATTTTGTGGAAATACAGCGGATGGGTGTTTTTGAGCTATAAATTCTTCATAAAATTTCTCTTGCCGTTCGATATAATTTTGAAATCTTTTATTTTACTTGGATAGGGCAAACACTTTTTTACGTTATTGATTTCAAGAGAAAAAAATCACAACTATGACAGAAGAAAAAAAACAAAGGAAAAAAACCCCAGTTTTTTCAACGAACTTCTCTATGTCGGAAATATATTTTAGACTGTGCACCAGACTCAGTTGAATTCTAAGAATAGGTGTACTCAAATAGTCAAAACTTTGCCATCTATGTTTTCAATAGCAAGAAACAAAAAATGATAAACGAATTCCAAGTTGTTTTTCTTTTATGCAATTATTATAATAGAGATCTTGGGAATCATTAACAATTAACCTTTTTTTTTTGCAGTGTTGATTATTATACCACATGGGTGGGACTGGTATGCTTGAAATATGAGCTTTAACCCCTGTTCCAAGACTGGTACTATTTTCATGGAATTGTAAAATAGAGTGCACTGACGTCGCAGGGGTCGATCCAGCCATTTTTCAAAAGGGGATTCCAACTCAAGATAAAAGGGGGGTCTGACCATATGTGCATATTCAAAAGCATTGATCGGAAAGAAAAGGGGTGCACCAACCCTCGGAACATCCCGTGCTCTCTCACTGTGATCTTGTGCATTTCAACACAAAGTTTACATGCAAATCTATTCAAAAGTAAGATCACAAAAATACTGAACTTAGAGGAAAATCAATTCGGAAAGTCCATAATCACATGGCAAAATCAAATAACAAAACGCATCAAAAACGAATGGACAAGAACTGTCATATTCCTGACCTTGTACAGGCATTTTCAAATGTAGAAAACGTTGGATTAAACCTGGTTTTATAGCGCTAAGTAAACCCTCTCACTTTGATGACAGTCTCGTCAAATTCCTTTATATTTATATTGATGCGTACACTAAACAGACACAATAAATAAAATAGTCAAAATATGGGTACATCAGTCATCATCGTATAACAATTTTAGAAGGGACAATTTAACAGAACACAACACATCTATCTACAAACACATTCATCATTGATTTGTGTGTCTGACGTCAGAATTTTTTTTTTAATACGGCACAAAAATTTGTCGTTCAATGTGCATGCAAACAATTTTAAAATTTTCATAGGTAATGTTAGCATGTAGGGTTAATAAATCAAAAGTATGTAAGAATAAATATCAATAATAGACCGAGATTGAAAATAGTCCAAAAGTTGTATATAGAATTTATAAGAATCCACAAATAGTTAATTCCACTATAAGTCATCATCGTATAACAATTTTCAAAGGAACAATTTAACAGAAAACAAAAACATCTATCTACAAACACATTCATTGAATTGATTGTCTGACGTCCGAAAATTGTATACGTCACATCAATGTGTCGTTCAATGTGCATACAATCAATTTTAAAATTTACATAGGCAATGTTAGCATATAGGGTTAATAAATCAAAAGTATGTAAGAATACAATTCAGAAATAGACCGAGATTGAAAATAGTTCAATTGATTGTTAGGGATAAAACATGCAAAAGTGTAGCAGCCGAGAGGAAAGTGTAAACAAAAATACAATCTATTCAAATCTGCAAGGTAACAGTTGCGGATACAGAGTTGTAATCGTGCATAACAAAAATGACACTAATATTACTATTTCAAAAGAAACAGTTTGTAGAGTATCATCTAAACAATATTTTGCTGGTTTTCTGTATCGCTGGGGAAAGTCTATTGCTCCTGCTCATAATATATATATCATACATAGTGCATCTATCTACACCTTCGGTCCATATAAATTCTTGTTTTCAAATATTCGGCTTTGTGCGGTCCTGATTGTAAATCCAGAAAAGTGCTTCGGACAATGAAATTTGAACATGTTGCTTACATCTTTTTTTATACAAATCTTTATTGCAAAATTACACCCATAAGGGCCAAGCAATACACACAAACATGGGTCTGATCCCCTCAGTTCTAAAGACTGCTTAATGAAGACTCCAATATGACAAACAAGTTCAGGGGTGGGGTATAGAATATGTTTTGTTTATTAAATGCATCAAGATGTTGAAATAATGGTGCATAGTAAAGAAAACAGCATTTTTTATTTTGTATCTGTATTGTTGGTTTTTTTTTTGTTTTTGTGTTTTGAGATGACCCCTTGTTTTTGTCACCTGTAATTGTAAGTCTAAAGTGCATAGAAGTTTCCGCAAATGTGTTATAGAAACTTGTATCATTATTTATATATGTTAATGTAGTTTAAAAAGTTGTCGGAAATATGTTTTATAGTTTTGTGTCATGTTTAAATTGATTTTATTGTCATTGATGGGTCTTTTGTACACAAAACGCGCGTCTAGCATACACAATTGTTAGCCTTGTTTATATAATGAGTTTATTTACATCTACATCAAAGTCTTTTTGTTCCAAAACTAGTTTCTGCGGGAAAAGTGTGTTAAATAACTTTACAAAAATGATAAAAATTTGCATATAAGATACACAGTCGACAGAAAAAGAGGCATATTGTTTTTACTCATGATTCTATGATGGTTTTGAATTTTATTAACGAACTTAAGAGTTTTGTTCACACATCGTTGTTAAAAAAATGGAATTGTATGCGACTGTCATTCAGGTGAGAGGTTTAGCTAGCTATATAACCAGATTTAATCCACAATTTTCTACATGTGAAAATGTCTGTACCAAGTCTGAAATGTGATAGTTGCTATTCATTTGATGTGTTTAAATTTTTGATTTGGCAATTTGATCAGGGGCTATCAGTTTTGAATTTTCCTCGTTGTTTGGTATTTTTGTTATTTATTTTCATGGAAATTAGGTATCTTTATAAGACCGAGTTGTGAAATAAACTCATCATAGATACCAGGTTTAAATTTTGTATTAACAACGACACGCGTTTTGTCTCCGAAAGACTCATCAGTACAATACCTCGAATCCAAATAAGGCCTAATAAGGTACGACGTTGAACTGCATTGCAGACCAAAATTCCTAAACGTTTTGTCAAAAACAGCTATGGTAATCTATTCCTGAGGTAGAAAAGTCTTGGAATGTCAAAAATTCAAAAGTTTTGTAAACAGTTAATTCATAAATATGACTAAATCAATGATAATTCATGTCAGCACAGTGCAGACTACTGGGCTGACGATACCATCAGGCAATTAAAACTCAACCAGCAGTGCACGTGGCAGCTGCCAACAAATGTCAACATTGTTTAAACACCTATCATCTGAATTATTCTTCAATGAGCAGCCAATATCAGCCAAGAAACGTAACGTGTCCTCCCATCATACAAAGTAAATTATGATAGACTTGTTTATATCTATCCACCAGAGACCATAAGATGGACATGTGAACAAAAATAGGTCATCGTAGTGCATTCTAATAAAAAACAAATGAAGTAAAAACCATATTTCAAGTGCTAAATGCACCCAGCTACTACTGCGTATCTGATAAACATAACATTTTCAAAGTGTACGATTGTATATTGAATTCACTTTATATTCACAATTGTATAATCAATCTAATTAATGATTCTCTTTAGTTCAGTTGTTTGCATAAGTGTTATTTCTGATAAGATATCTACAACTAGCTAGTGTAATAGGTCGTCAAATTGAAGTCAATATCTTAGAATTAAACTTGTACTGAGTAACATTCACCTGACTTGTTCACTTTCCTATAATAATAAAATCTAGTTATGGCTCTACATACAAGTTTTAATGATTTTGATAAGTTAGATTTGAGTACACGCGATGCATGAATTTTGTTGTTAAGGATAACATCAAAGAATGATGTTGAATAATTAGAACTCTTCCTATCTGGAACTATCATTTATATAGATTAATTGCTAATTTAAAAAAAAATGATTTCAATCAACTTTGATTATGTCGTAAATAAACATGTTATGAAATTGACTTCAAGAGTAAGAATTTCAAATATGTTTGGTTCTATCAGAACAAAATAACGTCTTATAATTAAGGCATTGGATTAAAAGATATAATTTCAAGACTACAACAAAATGCATGTAATTATAGCATCAATAAAACTACTATCAAAAATTTCAGACTTTAAAAGAGGGACAAAAGATACCAAAGGGACAGTCAAACTCATAAATCTAAAACAAGCTGACAACGCCATGGCTAAAAATGGAAAAAAAACAAACAACAGCACACACGACACAACATAGAAAACTAAAGAATAAACAACACGAACCCCACCAAAAAACTAGGGGTGATCTCAGGTGCTCCGGAAGGGTAAGCAGATCCTGTTCCACATGCGGCACCCGTCGTGTTGTTTATGTGATAAGAAATCCGGTAAATAGTCTAATTCAATAGGTCACATTCATAAAAGGGAAGGGGATTGTAGTTACGACGTAAGGAACATATCCGATATCATTTGTGAAACGGTTATTCCATAACGGTCAACCAACTCGTGATGGCGTCCGTAAAATTTACGAAGGGATGATTTCAACTTCACCATTTGGAACTCTTGGTTTAATAGCTTCATTGTGAGCAGCAACCCTCTATCAAGAAAATCATAATAGGAAATGCAAGCACGGGAATATCGTATCAATTGGGAGATATATACCCCGTATGCAGGTGCTGCTGGAATGTTGCTACCTAGAAACGGAAAATTCACAATTGGAAAGCTGAAATCATCTCTTTTGTCGTAAAGTTTTGTTTTCAATCGACCCCCATTGTCAGTTTCTAGATGTAAGTCAAGATATGCGGCCGACTTAACTGTATCTGTAGTATCCTTTATCTCTAGCTCGATTGGATAGATGTGTTCCACATAGTCACCAAATTTTGAATTATTTAGTGAAAGAACACCATCTATATAGCGAAAAGTAGAGCTAAAGGATATTGCTAACTTCTTATTTTTCTTCCTAAGAAGTTCCTGCATGAACTCAGCCTCATAATAATAAAGAAAAAAGTCGACAAGTAGAGGGGCACAGTTTGTTCCCATTGGAATGCCGACAGTCTGTTGAAAAACACGTCCTTCGAACGTAACAAATATGTTGTCAATCAAGAAATCAAGCATCTTGATAATATCAGTTTCAGAGAATTTTTTGTTCGAATCAGAGTGATCCTTTACAAAGTAGGATTTATCCCTCCCTAAGACAAGATACTTGTATCTACGTTGGCCATTCTTTTTTACGAAGCAAAGCAATACCAACTCTTTTAATTTGTCTTTTAGTTTGCAATGTGGAATACTAGTGTACAGAGTAGAAAAGTCAAATGTTTTAATACTGTTACAAGATGAAAGAGAGTTAGATTGTATGTACTCTAAAAGATCTTTGGAATTTTTAAGTATCCACATCTGATTCACGTCCCCTCTTGAATAGGCAGTTTCACAATAACTTTGAGGCCCGTCTTTGATTGCTAATAAAATAGATAAAATAGTTTCGTGGAGCACTTGGAAGACCCAGCAATATACCGTTGTTTGTAAGGACACTTATGTAGTTTAGGTATCCAATACAGTGATGGCAGATCCAGTTCTTCATCTTTGGTTGAAATTCCAACGGAACATAAAACAGACCTATGATTATCCAGGAGTTCCTCTTTGGTAAGTCTCGTGAGGGTATATGTTGAGTTTCCAAGATAATTTTCAATACCTAATTCGCTTATCAAGCAGTTAAAGTAATGAGTTTTACATACAAAGACGATGTTGTTTGGGGCTTTATCTGCGGGGACAACAACATATTTGTCATAGAGGTAGGATAGGTGTTTTGCAACATTTGGGTCTTTAAAGATTGACGTAGCATGGGCATTGATAGACCCATTAAGTTTCTTAATTCTGATTTGTATCAACGACCTCACTGCCTTAATCCATTCGGAATTTAATTAATTGTTTTGCTGGAATAAAGATATGTATGTATGACAGAAGTTCGTGACTTTTGTTCTTCGATTCTGCAATTCATTTGAAATGATGAGCGTTTCTAACGTCGAAACCTAAAAACTAATAAGTATATTTTGAATGAAGCGTACATGTATGATTAGGAGATAAATATGTGTAGCAATTTCAGATTTGCATGCAAGGACATACAAACGGGGAACATAAGCTACGAAATATAAGAAAATATTTCCAAGTTTGATTTAAAGATCCTTAAAACTTTACAATGATGCAAATCACCACTTTATTAATTACGTATGTCCCAAACGCCTTTCTGCATTAATCGTCATGTTGAACACTTCAAATCAAAATATTGGATAGCAAGGGATGTATAAATACGTATAAACGATGAGATATATGACCAAAATAAACTTAATGGTAAATTTCGCCTGCGAGAAGCAGTATTATGATATCGTAAGAATATGTAGTAAAGATGATGGTAAATTTTTGTTTGAAATTATTTGTCATAGACGGCTGTTCTTTGAGTTTAAGTCGTTCTTCCTTTTGGTCATGGCGTTAACTGTTTTCATTTCTCACTTCTCATTAACAAAGATGATTATTAAAGCATATCATATGATAAGAAAAAAGCTTCACAACGTATAACCAAAAATAGGAAAGATATCAGGACATCAAACGTTGCAAAGCACTTCACAAAAAACGAGACATTGAGCAATACGAGCTCACTTTACATCCGGAATGAACTCATGTGCTCCTAACTACTGTTTCTTATGATGGTACTAACAACAGCAAAATAAAATGAAATGTCGCATAATCAATATGTATTTTGATAGACCGTATATAATTCTGTACACGTATCACAATTTTGTTCACCTTTAGTTTAGTTATAGTCCCACTAATATTAATATGTAAGATTCCACTATTTGTTAGACTTTCTGAGGTTGTTTACCTAGCAGGGAATTACAAACTGTGCATTTTCGATCTAAGGTGCTGTTCAATATTTATTAGACGTAAACAGACACGTTTAAATGAAGATGTGTTAAAATAATTGAAATAATCCGTCATATAAAGACTTAGATATACAATCAAAGGGTACATTTTATATATATATATATATATATAAAAATACCGAAAAGATTACGTCATAAAACTGTAAGGCGAGAATTATGGTTTTTTTTTAATATTCACTTCGGCCTGTTATAATATAAAATGTGACCAGGCAACATTTGTATAACATGACGAATAACTGTATTAATCCTCAAAGTAATTAGTTGGCCAACTCATTCCAAAAATTGTGTACATTCAAATTTTACTCTAAAGTGTTTAAATATTTTTGCACGCTGTAATTGGGATCACGACAAACATGCGTCTGGCACACTTATCCCGACATCTCATATATACGACTTCACATAGTGATATCGTTTTTAGCGACAGTTTTTAAAGAAACCATGTAAGCGGGAGGTTTGAATAGCCATAAAACCACGTTAAATCCACCGTTTGTTCTTAAAATATCCTCTACCAAGTCAAGAATATGGCAGATGTTTTCAAACAGTTCGTTTCTATGCACTTTAGTGTTTAGAAGTTGATGTGTTTTCCTCGGTTTTAGTTTGTAACCCAGTTTTGTTATATCTCAATCGATCTATGCCTTTCAAACACCGGTATACTAGTGACGATTTTTTTCATACATTTGTTTTTATGTTAATATGGCTGATATGATTCTTCTGGAAGTCAAGCATCGAATAAGTATTTAACAGGGGTTCCTAACGATAGACATTCGTCAATTTTTTGTCATTTTTCTGTTGATCAATGTGGACTTTTTGACTATTAATTATTACTATAACTGCATTCAATACGCAACCATTTTTCACGTTGTTATTAAAGTCATTCCAAAAATAAGGTCAAGTTGAAACCTTATACACAACGTAGCTGAATTGTTGTCTTAGTAGTTCAAAATCCTTTTTCTTATTTTGCTTATTGTTGATTTTTTTATATAACTTTCTGTCTGGTTAATTGCCTAATATGTAATTATTTTAACACTTGAAAAACATGCAATAACCTAATGCATTCGGTTTTTTACCAACACGTTTTTCAATTGACAATAAGACGGGACTAAACAATCTGTCTGACCGTTAGATGAATTAATATTACGTTAAAAACAATAAATCTGAATCAAATCTTCGTTTTTATCTTCGGAAATTAGATAAAACGGTAAATTGGGTAACACAGCATACAACTAAATTACATTGATATGGATCACTTGAATTATAAAGTCGTAAAATATACTGTAAATTCTTATCTTCTAAGTTCCATGTTCCTTCATAAAACAAGTACACAAATGCATAAATCTTCTCAATGAAATGATATTTCCAGTTCTTTATATGTCTACTATGGTGTTGACCATTGCAAGTAAAATAATATGTCTCTTTAATGAGATGTTTTGATAGACAGTATGCTTCTGTACACCAAAATCAGTTGTGTTTAATCTTTCAGTGTACCTTAAGTTTTATTCATTACAATCAAGGACTTTATTGAAAATGTGTAAAATCACAATATTTGTAGAATTTCCTATGTTGTTTTTCTCACTAACGGGTAAAAGTAAACTGTGAATTTTCGATTTAACTAAAATTCTTTAAGGAGTTATAGGTCTGTAAATTTTATTCAATATTTGTAAGACATAATTGATAAGGTAAAAATAAAGTTATTTTAAAATATTTGATATTATCCGTCATATAAAGACAAAAATATATTATGGCAGAAAATAATCATTAAATGCATTCATATAAAAAATATACGAAAAAAAAATACGTAATAAAACTGTTAGACGAGTAATTTGAGTCTTTTTTTAGTATTCACTCAGACCTGTAAGGATATTACATTTGGCCGTGCAACCCTTTTATCGCATAACGAATAACGGTATTAACCTTCAAGGTATTTGCAAGGACCTTTTCTATCTGAAAATTGTGTGCATTTCATTCTTGTATTTTAATGTATATCATGCAAATAATCTCGCGGACTGTAATTGGTTTCATTACAAACTTGCATTTGCACACTAATTCCGACATCTCATATGACTTCATACTTTTGTATTTATGTAAAAATAGCTGACAGGATTCTTCTAGTAGTTAAGCATCACATAAATATTGAATAGAGGTTCCAAATGTTAGGAATACGCCAATTATTGCCCTTTTCCCTGTTTTGACCTCATGTGGCAATAAGATGAGACCAATATATTATGTCTGACCTTGAGATGAAATAAAACTACGTTAAAAACAATAAATCCGAATCAAATCTTCTTTTTTATCGTCAGATTAGAAAAAAACGGTAAATTGGGTAACACAGCATATAACTAAATTACATTCAGATAGATCACTTCAATGAATATAGTAGTCGTGAAATATATTATTACGTCTAGTATTCCGTGTCCACAAAACATGTACAGACGGATCAACCTTCTCGACGAAATAATATTGCCAGAAATGTGTTTTGTAAAACATTTGTAATTTATTAGTAGACGAACTAAATAGTGTATTCTTTAATGAAAAATAAAATCACAAAAATATTCCGAGGATAATTCAAAAAGGAAACCGCAACACAACTTCACTAAGTACCAAAAGACATCTAGAAGGCAACTTATACCCAGCAACAATACAAAGGTTCGAATCTGGGTGTGATATAGATGTTTCAATAGTTCAGGCTCTATATCATCCTGACTAAACAACTATATGTATTTACTACTATGGGACATATAATATGACAAAACTGACCATGCACTTGATGGAAACCCAAAAGTGCACGGGCATGTACCTGTGTACGATCAATCCTTATTTACTTGATTTAATCTTAAATATATCAAATAGGATCAATGTGCTCAATCCGTGAACATAATTGAATAATTAACAGACCTCTGTATCTTACATTTTATCACTGCATTCTTTGAAATTAATACACAAATGAGCAGACTTCTTATACATTCAGGTATTTCACATCCAATTTGTTTATGGAAATATTCTTTATAAAGCACAAAAATGTCCGTATTCACCTCAGAAGCTAACAAAACTTTTAAATGAACTTATTAAGAAGCGATATAGTTACGATACTGTTGTCAGGTCATTACAGATTGCATATTTTGGCGTTAATATTGATTCACTTATAGGGTCTTGGCATCGGAACTAAACACACGGAACTAAACACATTCATTTAAAAACCAGTTGTTGGCATGACACGGGTTATGTTCTTCCATATATGTTATGATGGTATGATACTAAACCCCGAACGGGAAGGATTGTATCTGATAGTTATATGATGAAGACATAATCTTTCAATCAGTTTAATTGAAGTCTGGAGCTGGCATGTTAGTTAACTGCTAGTAGTCTATTGATATTTATGTATTATTGTCATTTTGTTTGTTTTATTTGGTTACACCTTCTGACATCAGACTCGGACTTCTCTTGAACTGAATTTTAATGTGCGTATTGTTATGCGTTTACTTTTCTACATTGGCTAGAGGTATAGGGGGAGGGTTGATATCTCATAAACATGTTTAACCCCGCCGCATTTTTGCGCATGTCGCAAGTCAGGAGCCTCTTGCCTTTATTAGTGTTATATTATTTTTAATTTTAGTTTCTTGTGTACAATTTGGAGTTTAGTATGGCGTTCATTATCACTGAACTAGTATATACATTGTTTAGGGGCCAGCTGAAGGACTCCTCCGGGTGTGGGAATTTTCGCTGCATTGGAGACCTGTTGGTGACTTCTGCTGTTGTCTGTTCTTCTATGGTCGGGTTGTTGTCTCTTTGACACATTCCCCATTTCCATTCTCAATTTTACATCTATGTTTACACCGATGATACACCTATGCAAGCTAATGATACATCATAGATGTTTTGCAGCTTATTTTGATAAAATTGAACAACATTTGACCGATTTAAGCGAAATATTATTTCACAATTTCGTTTCATAAAGGTTTGAAAGAAACATGAATATATTTCTATTTAAGTCAATTTAGTAGTGAAGACCCCGATAAGGACTAAAACTAAACATCAAATTAAAAAGGTTTATAAACCACCAATGTCATGCACTATGCAATCAAATCAATACATATACATAATTGTATGATCTCCAAGCCACTCATGTTAACCTTCCTCATTAAAACGCTGTTCCATAATACCATATTATGTCAATGCTGACGCTTTCGTAATATATCTAGTAAAACCCGTATGCTCTAAAGTAAGTTACATCAACGAAAAAAATTATGTAGATAGTAGAGACGTATGACATAAATAATTGAATGTTTGTTCTTAGGAGATCTTTTGATCATCAATGCTGAGCGTGCTGATACAAACATAAACATGTTATTTTGTTTTCATAATTTAGCTGCGAATGCTCTAAATGCCTTTATAAATGTGATATTGCTCTACAAATAATAACATATAAACCAGTATAGATAAACAGAATAAAGATTATACATTAAATAAATTGCTTGATGGTGGAATTTGGTAATGACAATTCAATTTTAAACTCAATGAGTATATATATATATTCATGAAACATTTCAAGGAGGAATGTCTGAATAATCAGAGATCTATTAATTGGTCCTTTACAAATTCATCCAAAGATTGAGAATTTGAAATTCCTTCAAAACACCATTATATTATTTGATCTTTCAAGTGCTCTACGAGACCTTTCTTTACCTGATTAAAATCAATTTAATCAGTACATAAAATCAAAGTATCTTTCCTTTTGCAAAAGTACTTAAAACCCTTTGACTTGATTAACTTTTCAAACTTAAAGACAAATTAAACTACTTAGTAATTGGTCCTGCTTTATTTGATTAAAACTTACCATCGTGTAGATACAAATATATTGTCTAAGTGAGAGATAAGTTGTTCTTTGTAAAATATCGCTCTGATTCAGACAGAAAATGTTCTGAAACTGACATAATCAAGATGCTTTTTTCTTGATTGCTAAATTATTTGTTATCTTCAGAGATGTAGAAATATTTGGTGGTACAATCTATACAAAGAAACATCTAAAGCAATTGTTTTTTACATCTAGGATGTGCAGGGCGTAGATACATAGATGGCAACGACTGCAGGCTACCTCATGTCATTCGACAATTAACAAACACACATATCGTATAATAATATTTGCTAGTCACAGGAAAAAAAATAAACAATATATTCAGAGAAGACATGTGAACTAATAAATTTTATTGTATTGGAGCTTCTTTTTTGTAGTTTTCTTTGGGATGTAAAAAGTTAAATAACAAAAATACAAAACGCCGAGGAAAATTTAAAACGGAAATTCCGTAATCTAATTAAAGGCAAAATCAAAATCTCAACAGCAACTGTCATATACCTGACGTGGCAGTATATATGCAACTTTAACAAATATTTAAATCAAATTCATGGAGAAGGGAAGATAACTTAAAGTCTGAAGGTAACTTTGTCAAATACAATGTTAAAGTTATTGCTATTGTAAAAACAAAAACATTGCGACTGTAACGTGGTTTAATTTAAATAATCAGTTAAACATTGATTGATTTTTAAAAAAATACAAGTCAAATAAAATTACCTTATGATTAGTAGTTTCTATCACAAGGACTCGGTTAGCAGATTAAAATTTTGTTAATCAATGTTTTTTTATAATTTTTTTTAGTATTTCTTGTCTATTTGTATTTTTTTATTAACATGTTTGACGATGACATCGATATTCCCTTGTTTCTTAGCAATGTGCAATTTACTATCCATATCCGTAGTAGGTTTTTTCTTTATACGGATGTGGATAGTAAACTGCACATTGCTAAGAAACAAAAAAATATCGATGTCATCGTCAAATACGTTAATAAAGTAATACAAATAGACAAGAATTACTTAAGAAAATATAAAAAACCTTGATTAACAAAATTTTAATCTGCTTACTGAGTCCTTGTGGTTTCTATTATGTAGATGTATTTGATACAAATATCGTTACATTGACCAAAACGTATATAAATGTCGGCTATAAGCCCTGAGTAAAAGAATGGACGTGGTGTCTTACGCTTACTCTTAATGTACCAATATACTGATACATTTTTATTGACATTTTGTGCTTGTTTTTTTTAAATGAAAATTACATTGTATACTCCTGGTAAAAATGAACAAAACAATGATGTTACTGTTGTAATAAAAGGTAAGCGTTGAGCAATCTGTCGATATCTAGCACCGTATAAACTTAAATTGGACTAGATGTATTTAAATATACAAGGAACTTCCAAAGTATTAATCTGATAACGCTTGAATTTTTAAAAGGTAACGCATCATCTCCAAAACATTTTTGTTTTCAATTTTTTTTTAGGAGGGATGGTAATTTTTACTTTCTTTCTGTTTTACTAGTATGCTGTCATCTAATTGATTTTAGATTATAGCTTTTAATACACTTTTAATTCGTCCCCGAGGGTATCACCAGTCCAGTAGTCAGCACTTCGGTGTTGACATGAATATCAATTATATCATGTATATGGTCATTTTTATAAATTTTCTGTTTACAAAAATGTGAATTTTTCGAAAAACTAAGGATTTTCTTACCCCAGAAGTAGATTACCTTAGCCGTATTTGGCACAAATTTTTGGAATTTTGGGTCTTCAATGCTCTTCAACTTTGTATTTGTTTGGCTTCTAACTATTTTGATCTGAGCGTCACTGATGAGTCTTATGTAGACGAAACGCGCGTCTGGCGTATACAATTATAATCCTGGTACTTTTGATAACTATTTACACCACTGGGTCGATGCCACTGCTGGTGGACGTTTCGTCCCCGAGGGTATCACCAGCCCAGTAGTCAGCACTTCGGTGTTGACATGAATATCAATTATATGGTCATTTTTATAAATTTTCTGTTTACAAAAATGTGAATTTTTCGAAAAACTAAGGATTTTCTTACCCCAGGAGTAGATTACCTCAGCCGTATTTGGCACAATTTTTTGGAATTTTGGGTCTTCAATGCTCTTCAACTTTGTATTTGTTTGGCTTCTAACTATTTTGATCTGAGCGTCACTGATGAGTCTTATGTAGACGAAACGCGCGTCTGGCGTATAAAATTATAATCCTGGTACTTTTGATAACTATTTACACCACTGGGTCGATGACACTGCTGGTGGACGTTTCGTCCCCGAGGGTATCACCAGCCCAGTAGTCAGCACTTCGGTGTTGACATTAATATCAATTATATGGTCATTTTTATAAATTTTCTGTTTACAAAAATGTGAATTTTTCGAAAAACTAAGGATTTTCTTACCCCAGGAGTAGATTACCTTAGCCGTATTTGGCACAATTTTTTGGAATTTTGGGTCTTCAATGCTCTTCAACTTTGTATTTGTTTGGCTTCTAACTATTTTGATCTGAGCGTCACTGATGAGTCTTATGTAGACGAAACGCGCGTCTGGCGTGTAAAATTATAATCCTGGTACTTTTGATAACTATTTACACCACTGGGTCGATGCCACTGCTGGTGGACGTTTCGTACCCGAGGGTATCACCAGCCCAGTAGTCAGCACTTCGGTGTTGACATGAATATCAATTATATGGTCATTTTTATAAATTTTCTGTTTACAAAAATGTGAATTTTTCGAAAAACTAAGGATTTTCTTACCCCAGGAGTAGATTACCTTAGCCGTATTTGGCACAAATTTTTGGAATTTTGGGTCTTCAATGCTCTTCAACTTTGTATTTGTTTGGCTTCTAACTATTTTGATCTGAGCGTCACTGATGAGTCTTATGTAGACAGAACGCGCGTCTGGCGTATAAAATTATAATCCTGGTACTTTTGATAACTATTAATTATTCATATTTGTTTTGACATCGAACACGTTTGAAGGCGGTTATTGAAAAATACTTGCCGTAAAAACTATTTTCCTGGCGTAATGATACGCGATGTTGTTTTGTAAATTTCGACTGATTTAGAAATTAATGTTGTATGGTATATTCTTAAGAGACAGTTCACGCACACACCAATTTCGATCATTTACAAGTTATTATAAAGTCTTCAATTTAAGTCTACCTGATTTCAAGGTGAAATCTTCCAATGTCATGAGAACAGGGAAAACAGATCAAAGATTACTCCGACTTCCTTGGGGAACATTGACTAGATAACAAGATATTTGGAAAAATCAATAAAACTACACTTTATTATGCCAAATCAAAGAATGCTCTGATTTTATAAAAGAAAAAAGAAAAAAAGGCGAAAGTATTACATCTGGTGATATGAGTTTCATACGTGTACTATAAATAATATTTCAAACAAACATGTCATAAACATTTCTCTACGTGTAATAAGTTTCTTATAGTGTGAAGGAAGGCGTCGAATGTTTTAATATCCAGGGTAATGCACTCGTCCAAAGTCAGCGGAGGTTTTCTATAGTTAAACATCGTGATATTTTTATCAATGAATAATCGTATATTGAAGGCAAAATTATAACCACATATATTCTCGATCGGTTTGCACTATACGTATTTTTTTTATACTTATAAAATGAATGTTTGAGGCGATGTGTTTTATTGAATTCTGTCAATGTCCTGTACCACACAATCTTAAAAATACATAAAACTTAAATTATTTCGTTTTCCAAATTTAAATTGGTTTATTTATCTATTTGCAGGATAATTATGTAACATTTTTCGTTTGCAAATATATGAGACTACCGAGAAACCAAGATGAATTATCCTGATTATTTCTTACGTCAACTGCAAATATAGGCTAGGAAGATCCGAAGATGGTGATAATAACAATTAAGGAAACAAATGTATTATTGGTATTTTCTGTCCCCGTTGCGTGATGTGTTTATCAAGTAATATAACTATTTACTGTATAATCCTCATGTTTAACTATAGTTTGGTGACCTAAGGGAGTCTATTTTATGAGTAATTAGTGAACAGAAGTTAAACGAAAATAGCTCGACGTTCCTGATCATTTATGGAAATAAACTCATCATAGATACCAGGACTAAATTTAGTATATACGCCAGACGCGCGTTTCGTCTACTAAAGACTTATCAGTGACGCTCGAACCCAAAAAAATATAAAAAGGCCAAATAAAGTACGAAGTTGAAGAGCATTGAGGACCAAAATTTCTAAAAGTTTCAAGGTCATGTTTGACCATTATAACGACGCAAATTGTTTTATGCGAACAAGAGTGGCGTAGTTTTTAAAACTATAAATATGTAAGTGTAACTTTTTGTTGACCTAGGTAGATAAGTTATAGGTAAAATGCTTAATATACTATATCTGCTGTTTAGCAAATGTCCTGAGCAACCCTTTTCAATAAACTGATATCTTGGTGTTATTTCAACATCCCGTATTTGTAGTATGTCATAGATCTGGTCTATGGCAGAGATGTCTAAAATTTTGTGGGGTAAAAATGTCAAACTTTGTGCTAGGATAAAACAGTTCCTAATATGAAAGTAACGTAAATAAAAGCAACCATGATCGCGATATACAGGAACCCATTGGGAGATGACCAGATTTTCCCTGTTTAATATATTTAATAAGAAAGGATTAGATATTTCTATATGTTTAAAACATTTATTGTATAGCAGAACTACTGTATTTGTAAGTAACGGTGTTTATATGTTTCGATTGCCTTAGTCTCAGTGTCATTTTTTTTTTTATTCAGCCATGGCATAAGAAACACGATGGGTGCCCCAGGCGAAGCAGGATTCATGTTCCGTTCCGTTCCAAAAGATTACCAACGGAATGTTTATGGGATTTGTTTTACTCTATCTTTAGTTTTCTTGGTAGTATTTTGAAAACTGTTGTTTGTCTATAATTTTGTTGTTGTTTTTGTCTTCGAAAAATCAATTTTTATTATCCCTGTGATATCTCCTTCTCTTTTCAAACGTAAGATTTGATTTTATATTTCAATCTGTAACATCAAAATCAAAACATCTCTGGAAAGAGAGTTATACAGTTCAAGTAGCTGCTTATTGTACATGTACAATGTTTTGATAACAAGTTAATTACCTGATTGAACAGTATGGCATTACTAAAACTTTCGGAATTAGTATTATTAAAGTCCATTTAGGTATGCGTTAAAAAAACAATATTTCATAAATCCAATAAACAAAAGGTACACAAAACAAAATGATACGACAATAGCTATTATAATGATGTGAAAAGTAAAAAAACTACATTACCGTAGACGATGAAAAGAAACAATTGCTCTAGAGATTTTGTGAGCGACACTGATGAATCGTATGTAGACGAAACGTGAATTAAATCATATGCCTGGTATCAGTTATGAGTGGTTTGTTACTTAAAAGCTTATCTCTTGACAGTTACTCAAATAATTTAGAAAAAATTGAAATCGGTCTCAACAATAACTGACAAACAGAAAATATTACTGCCTAAAGTTTATATTATTATAAATAATGGTAGTATCTGTCATGAAATATTAAATTGAAAAAGATGTGGCATGATTACTAATATTCAAACTAAAGGGGCAAACGATAGACATGTTTTTTTTTTTGTTTTTTTAACAATTAGCCGTACGGCCTTTAATAATGTACAAAAGATATACTGGATATAAGCTGTAAAATCCCTTATATGCAAAAAGTAATTTAATAAAAATACCAAAGGTTTATTCCTTGAATTTCAACATCCTTTGATCCACCGGCAATTTACCTGTAATATTATGTTGGTATTGGAGGAATAGGTGTAGTTATCCCAACAAAAGTGCATGCTTATCAAAACAATCCTACTAATTAAAACAGATAGGTAAATTACAGCTAAATTATAGCTAAATCTAGTTCATGTTTGTCAAGATGTTGAAAGTCATTTTTGCTGTTTATACTGCTTGAACAAATATGGATTCTCTCAAATGAATGAACGAAACTTTGAAAAGTGTTGCATCAAACAGTCAACATGTAAATATTTTCAGGAATTCCAGTTTGCACAAGTTCTAGTATAGACTCTTAGGACTTTGATGATTCTTTTCAATATTTCTATAGTTGAGTGTGCTGTAATATGCTCCCATATGACTTGAAGGAATTTCTTGAAACTTTGTATCTCGTGTTAGATTACTGTTTTATTATGTGAAGTTGTTCAGGATATATTTCTTGATTATAATATTACACCCTTTTCTTTAATTGTAAGCGATTCATAATACATTCCTAGTGTGTTTGTTTTGTCTGCAACTAATCGGAAATTCTTGTAACCTTAATATATGGATTTTTTTAAATACTTTGAAGAGCTCTGGAAGATATTTTCATACTTCCATAAAATTGAATTATTTGTTTAATAAAATGTTTCCTTTCGTTCATATTAACTGATAAGATATTCAAACAGATATGGAATATTATTAATCTGTAATATATTTTCTTTGTAGCTTGAAATAATTGTATTTAACTAAAATTACTTTAATATTTCTAATGTGTCTCAAGTTTATAAACATTTCCATTCCAAAAATATAATTTTTTTTAAATAGAAAGAATTAGAAATGTTTGAATTTTCTTTAATTCTTTAAAATTCATAACAATTTGAACCCCAAAAATCTACTAGTTTTCTATAAAAAAAAAAGTGATAAAATGTCGCAGTTTCCATCAAATAAGCTAATTATCTTTAACAGCTAAATATTTATAAAAAAAACATTTAAATAGTTCTAAAAACACCTATTGTTATTATATAAACATCTATTGAAATATTTTTGTTGGAATTCAAGGAATAGGTAACATATAAAATTTTGGCATTCGAGGAAGACACCATACCGAACTCCTAGGAAAATTAGAACGGACAGTCCCTCATCAAATGTCAAAATCAAAAGCTTAAGCACATTAAAAACAAACGTCATACTTTAGACTTTGTACCAGCGTTTCCTTACGTAGAAAAAAAGTGGAATAAACTTGTCGATACATCTTGGTAAAACGATCAAAAAGAGAAAACCAACATTCTTATAAATTTTACAAGCGTGCATGAAAACAAATATAGGAGACAGCGACCGACAAAAGTCACTTGATTACATGATCCTCATCAGAACAATCACTAATTTAAATAGCAGTGTTCAAACAGAACAAACTGTTATCAGTTTGTAACATCTTGATTCATGTGATCAGAACTTAAAACTAAAACGAAAAATGAAAGAAGATCCGGTACGAACCAATTTCAAAGTACTCACAACTAATAGTTCAAAGTCTAATATCAAGTTGTTAAAAAATGTTGACCTAGACTAAAATGTAAATGGGAACACAACTGACGAATTCGACGTAACAATAGCACATACAGTTTAGGGAGAGCACGATCTTGTGCATTGCTAAAATCTAAATTTCCAATGCTGAATTACTTTCATACGATTGGCCAGTTTAAAGGGAGACTCTGCAAGCGCTTTAAACCATACGTAGAAATTAGGATGTGATAATAAATACAAATACTGTCAACTATGTACGTCTATGTATATTTTTTTAAAGGGTTCAATGGTTTTACATTAGTATTTTTGGGGGAGCCCTTTATAGATTGTTGTTTTGTGTGAGCCAAGGCTCCGTGTTGACCGTACCTTGACCTATAATGATTTTCCCTTATGAAATGTAACTTGTATATCTATTCAACCCTTTGTGAGATGTTATCATATTGTGACTTACATTGAGTCAACAAATAAAATAAAACATTAAACCACATGTAATATGGTAGCATTACATGTTATTGTATTAAATAAAAAAAGAAACTATCTTGGGCCCATGTGCATCATATAGACAAGTGAAAAATGGTCATTAAATAATGAGTGACGTTTTTAATATTGAAACAGAGACGAATCAATACTTGCGCTCGCAATCATAAATTTGAACGTCTGAATTAAATGTTCATATATAGTTTACATGTTGGATGCATACGACACTGTACTTCGTACTATATACTTGTAAATATAAATATATTTATATGCGATCCAATCATATCTTCTATAGGTAAATCATGAAAAAGAAGATAATTCATAGTTAAGTCATGCTGTATATATAATGTAGTAAAGAACATGATATACCTGAAAAAAATGTTTCATATTAAGTAAGTCGAAAAATCTTATAGGTTTGATTCTTAAAACTTTTCAATTACAACTTTGAATGCAAATTAAATTTGGGATATTAACCTCAACTTAATTGTTACACTCAATCACAATACTCTATGAAATGTAATATTTCTAATAAACTCATTTCTTTTAGTGCGCAACAAAAATGTCACTCAATTATAACTGCAACTGTGCAAATCTTATCAAAACTAAAATGCATATTCTCCATTTATTTATCAAACTGACATTTCTATAAAAGAGTCAATAATATTTGACGCACAGCTTCAATTTTATAAAAAGACGATATTTAGATGAAATACACGCAAGATATTCTTATTTCTAAAACAATTCTTATAATATTAGTTTTATGAGCAAGAAGAGGTATTAAAAATATTCATATTTTCTTCCGTGTGGTTAACTAAGATCTTCTAAGTGGAGGGTTTTTCAAATGCTATAACTGGAATCAAAGTAAGTAGTAATCATTAAAATTGTATTTGCAACTTAGAGAATATAAGTGAAAGTTTAATAGTACATTAAGTATAAGTCTCATTCTGTTAATTAATGCGTGTCATCAGTTTGTTTTTCTCTAAAAACTATATTTGGTTGATGCTACAAATTGTTTGTTCTTAATGATATGAACTGTTAGCAGTTTTTCAGTGCTTTTTCATTAGCTCTCGCATGGTCGGCACGTTGCCCTGAGGCGTTGGGTAAACGATTAAATAGTTTGGTGACGTCATGAAAAAAACAGTGGTATATAAGTAGAACAAAGTTAAACCCTTCCGGAGCACCTGATTTCACTCCCGGTTTTTAGTGGAGTTCATGTGGTTTCTTAATTATTATTTATAACTATTGATGTAAATGTCCTTTGGTTTTGTGAGTCTTTGTTAACTCCTTGATTTTTTTTTTGTGATTGTCTTTGAAGCATTGTAGGAAGCTTTACTTTAATTAGGTATATGATCCTATAATTTTATACATCTACACCATATGAATCTTGATCGGCATAGTTCATCAAATCGACTTTCAATCCATGTTATTGGTAGTTAAAACTACATTTTTTTTAGTTATGGCTGATAGTCTTGTCTTATTGTCCTAAGCTCTATTGGATATAATTTTCTTTTATTTGACAGTGACATTTTATGGGTGTAGGTTCCAGTTATATTAATGAGATTTATTATAGAAATAATAAAAACTTAATACAATGTCAATTGTATTCAGGAAATACATTACAATATTTTATTACAAGTTATTAATTACTTGTCAAATTAACTTGCATGGAATATTTTCAAGCACATTCAATGCAGTTAAAATGTAATGTTTAAGATGAAAAATATTTTTTTTTTTTACATTTGTTTAATTTAAACTGTAAATTGTAAATTGCAAATATCAATATGAATGTTTTAATTAAAAAATATTTCATTGAGTTAATATTTGACGTTATGACACGTTTTTTAAAAAATGTTAAATTCTAGTAGTCAGTATTGTTCTGCTGCTTATTAGCTGTAATACATTTAAAACATCATCAACAATACAATCAAAAAGAAATTATAACTGTAAACTTTAATGAAATGTTAAATGGCTAAACGACTATTTGAATGATAATATAATCCTTTTTATCTAAAAACTACTCTTCATTGCAAGTATATAATAAAATTCAGTGTGAAATAAGTAAGTGAAAATAGAAAATATCTACAAATACAACCATGCAAGCAAAGTGTCGTCTTATCTCAATATATAACATATACTGCTACCAAATAAATCTTACAGTTTGGTCTTATCTGATGGTTACAACACTCAAGTAATTGGTAGACGTATAAAACACGTGATTAAAGACTTGCAATGAGATTTTTAACAGAAGATAATAGGATGAATAGATTTATTGCCGAAACAATAGTCTGTTTTCTACAGCTGCCTGAAATTTGCAATAGAAACGTGATAGTAGTTATCAGACCTTTTTCAGTATGTTGACAAAATAATAAGAATTATTTTTGAGTCACCTAAATCCGGTATTTACATAATCAGAAGTGTGTCTTAGCTTAATAATTTCTAATGCATTGTCAACTTTTAACTAAAAGAAAAGCATATTAATTTTCTTTTCTTCGAAATGCTGTCCTGAATTTATCACAATGCAAAGGTCCCATATGTTTCAGTGCAAATCACAACCCAAAAGTCGCATATCCTAGAATGGACAGTTGATATGCACTATTAATTTATTCAAAGGTCACAACATAGGGATGTGCGGCATATCTTGAATATTTATATTGCCAGAACTTTTTGGAGTTTAAAATTATACTTCAATTCTATACTACCCCTACCTTTACTTTTTGCCTACTTCAGTATTCATTTTTCACCGTAATAGTATGTTTGTATACTGGTAACAGTCCCTAGTTAAGTTTCAATGAGATGAAAATAAAGGTCATATCTGGAAACAAGTATGTCAACAAATCAAATTACCTATGAATATTATATATCTCTCAAAAAGAGGCATGGTTTAAGCAACAGCTTTATGTACAAAGTGTAACCTATAGATCTGGTATAAACAACGTCTGATTTTTTTTTTTTTTTTGGTGTTTTAAAGAAACAAGGTCAATGACAAAATTCTCAAAATATGACGACCTTGAGTAGGGAACTATGTTACTCTTATACACTTGATACGTTAGATAGACGGTGAAATCACCAGTTAGATCTTCATCAAACCTACCGTGAAGATATACCCTGTTGTACGGGGCGCCGAATGGGACTCTTGTGGTTTTGTACAAAATTCAATTCTGTCATAACAAAATCATTTTTGTCTTACAAAACTATGTGCTACAGACTTGTTTTGTGAAAACTTCAATTTTGAGATGACAAAATTCATTTGTGTAGACAAAATTCATTTTTGTAGACAAAATTCATATTTGTCATGACAAAAGTCAATTTTGTCTAAAAGGTATGCAAATATAAACGTATTTGCATACAAAATTGACTTTTGTTACCTGATATGGAAATTAAATCACAAAAGTCAATTGTGTGAGGTAAGATTCAATTTTGTGAGACAAAATTGACTTTTGTGAGACAAAATTCAATTTTGTCAATTTTGTTGAGACAAAAGTCAATTTTGTTAATTTTGTTGAGACAAAAATCAATTTTGTCAATTTTGTTGAGACAAAAGTCAATTTTGTCAATTTTGTCGAGACAAAAGTCAATTTTGTTAATTTTGTTGAGACAAAAGTCAATGTTGTCAATTTTGTTGAGACAAAAGTCAATTTTGTCAATTTTGTTGAGACAAAAGTCATTTTTTAGACAAAAGTCAATTTTGTGACGACAAAATTCATTTTTGTGACGACAAAATTGACTTTCGTGAGACAAAATTGACTTTCGTGAGACAAAAATCAATTTTGTCAATTTTGTTGAGACAAAAGTCAATTTTTTTAATTTTGTTGAGACAAAATTCAATTGTGTCAATTTTGTTGAGACAAAAGTCAATTTTGTCTCACATTGGTCAATTTTGTCTCACAAAAGTCAATTTTGTTGATCACATTGGTCAGTTTTGTCTCACAAAAGTCAATTTTGTCAATTTTGTTGAGACAAAAGTCAATTTTGTCAATTTTGTTGAGACGAAAGTCAATTTTGTCAATTTTGTCAATTTTGTCAATTTTGTGTAACAAAAGTCGATTTTGTATGCAAATTAGTTCACAGAAACCAAACTAAACTAATTTGAATACAAAATTGGCTTTTGTCGCCCAATTTTCAAATTAGGTAACAAAAGTCAAGTCTGTGTAACAAAAATGAATTTTGTCATGACAAAAGTGACTTTTGTCCGCTGATAGATAATTTTGTATGACAAAATTTTAAATTTGTAGTATGATACCAATTTTGTTAAACTGAACTCATTTTGTTGAACAAAAGTCACTTTTGTCCGTACAAAATTGAATTTTGAGTACAAAACCACAAGAGTCCCATTCGGCGCCCCGTATGTTGTACATTGAATTCAAAGACGATATTTATCAAAAATTTCATGTTTATATACTGAACATTAGCGATATGATATAGTTCATAACAACATTTGATACTGACTTACAATCAAGACATATTCTAAATATATAATGTTAGTTGTCGTAAATGATAACAAGAAGATTATTTATAAATTATCATCAAATAAATCCCATATGTTACAACTAACGATGGATTTAAAGACACAATGTTTACAAATAACGTTTAATCATTTTTCTTGTACGGTAAAAAAACTGTACTAAGCAAAATACTTCAAATATGTAATATGTAAATGTAATCATTAATTTAACAGACTGTATTTTTATCGATGATGATCCAATTTTGTATATTATCCAACTTTCACCTACGCACAAAAATGTTGAAAACTATGGCAATCGAAAAGTTTAGACGTGTTTGATTTAGTATGTCGTTACTATCACTACATTTCCACCCGATTCTCAAATTATTCCTTCCGATTGAGTGTTGCATTTTAAAATAAATCATTTCAGTGTTTTTCTCCCGATATTGGATATAACAACTATTTGTCTTGACGTAAATCTGTCAGTTATATCAATTCGATTTATTGGAGAAACTTCTAAAAGATATTCCCTAAATGCAAAACTATGTATGATTGTGTGGTCTTAAAATCATTATAAATCAATTGATCTATTAACGGCAACTATGGTTTATGATCAATCGTGTTATATCCAATTATAAAAACATAAGTATGATGGCCTCAAAGGGAACCTAGTTGTCTAACTCAATTATTAAGGTCCCATTTCTTCAAAGATATACTTCACATGGTAAACATTTTTTCTATTTACCAGTACGTTATGTCTTGTTCTAAGTATGACGTATCTTTGATAACTGAGGGATGAAATCTTTCCGAGTTTCCAGACATGATAAATAATCAGTGTATCAGTTTATAAATTTTTATGTTACTATATATATTGAAATGGGCCACGCAGCTAGAACCTGTAACCTAAATATATAAAAATGAAAGAATCTAAAGCGTGATGTATTAAAAATATTTTTGCTTTATATGTTTTGAAGACATAATTGACAACTCAAACAGGCTGGGGCATAAAAGTCTTTTCGATGCTATTACTACTGATATTGAGGATTTTTTTCTTCAAAAACTGTAACCGTTGGCAGAGATGCAAATTGATGCTTCAGACAGATCAATCTATTATCTTTCTATAAGTGTTTGTCGGAGGAATTTATGTTCATGCACAAAAAAATATCCACTTGGACTGTTTAATGAAAAATTGTCTTGAAATAAAACGAATATATCGTCACTTTATACAATAATTCAAGTAAAACACGAATATAAGATGCATACAATCTTAAATTGTGCACCTTTATTAAACTTTTAAAGGCCATAGAAATAGATGTAAATAATTTTGATATACCAATATTGACCTTCTCTTACAAAGATTTTTCTTTCTGTTTAATTTAATTTCAACTGGGTTTTCGCCTGAACTTTAATCATCCTTTGAATAAATTGATACATGTATATGACGTTATCAGGTTTCTACATAAGAAAATGCATGTACCAAGTCAGGAACATGACAGTTGTTATCCATTCGTTTGATGTGTTTGAGCTTTGATTTTGCCAATTGATTAGGGAACTCCAGTTTCTAATTTTCCTCGGAGTCCAGTATTTTTGTGATTTTACTTCCTTGTAATTAAAAATGAAGTAGTTCCGTTGATTTTTGGCTTTATCGGTACTTACATCTATTTTGTTTCTAATAGTTTAAAACTTAACTTAACCTGTACGGCTTAACAAAGGGAACATTTTTGGTCTGGATGCCTGTAGTTCCTTATTTTTGGATTCACAAGGCAGATCTTTGATCTGTTCAAGACATCTTTATACTTTACTTATATCCATTTAAATTAATAGCGATATTTTAGTGAAAACGTGTTTTATTTTTTAGTTAACATATACTTTGACCCTACAACTAGTTTTCAGTAGCCATGCGTACTCATAAATCGATAAATTGTGCTTGAATCTTTTCGTAACGGTTCTTTTCATATGCTTAGTTTAGATTTCAATGATTCAAGCTTTTTTCCAAATGATGTTTATAGTTTGTTCTTATGGTCATGATTGTGTATCGTTGAACCACATCCCAGGTTAGGGAGATATGTCCTTGCAGAATAACTTGTTAAAGCTCGGACACAGCCCTAAATATGCAAATGTAAGTAACATATGTTATGCATTGATTATCATTGTTGACTGTTTGTCACATTTGATTTTCGTTTACCGTTTTCGCATAAATCGTCAGTCTTCTCCTTTAGTTGCTTCAAATATTGTACTGCCGGTGTCTTTTATTGCTTACTATACGGTGAAGATTGCACTTACTGCTGAAATCCAAGCATCGTTCCTTAGTGGTTAACGTCCTCTTACTTTGATCGCCTGTGGATGTTTGTCTCCTTGGTAAGCAAATCATATATTCTCATTGATTGCAGTTGATACTGTATCCATTTTTCACAACAACTTGTGATGAAAGGAGGCCAAAAGGCAATACATCTTAATTACTACGATTATGTAGACGACAGAAGGTTTTGAACGCCCTGGATTATTGCAGCAACGCTTTTTTTCAGTTTGTGCAAAACATATAATTACAAATTCTTACTTATCAGTACAATCAAAATATTGTAAAACAGATTCTTATTTGGAATATCAAAATTTGTACTTTCAAACATCCCCATTCAACTCTAAAACGTTCCATTGTCTGTTTATTTTCACTATATGTTGGTCGTTAGATGTCTGTGTTGTACACTTAACATTTGAATCTCTATATTGATTAACAATACCTCTTCTATACCAAGATGCTGTTTGACACGAATATATGTCAACATAAGTGTAAAATTCTTTATTTTCTTTCTTGTTTCCCTATACATTGTATATGTATACATTGTTAAATACTGACACGATTCATAACCAACCTTTCTTAATTTACCCGTTTATAAATTAAATGAAAATTCGAATAGAATTAGGTTTCAATTCTCTCAAGCAAAGTTGGCCTTAAAAAGATTTAGCTATTTGGCTACTACTTTAGGTGAATTTTGATTACATGGATCCCCAACTGGTTTGGTTTTATACATCCTTTGCTTTCAGAAGTTCGGCTTTGAGCATTCCTGATAAAGATAAATCTAGAAAAGCGCTTCGTACGCATAACATTTATGTATGTTGTTTTCATATTTTATTTAATGTCTAGGATGTGTGTTTCTTACATGTTTAAGTTAAGTTTGTTGACTGTCATAAAGTAAGTGTATTCCAATCAATAATTCATTTAATTGTGTACTTTAATGCAATTTATCCAGCTTTTGGTTGTCTTATCGTACATTAACAGCTCAACAAATATCGAAGTGTGTATTTGTATAATATACATATATCGCATATATTGTGTGTTTCAATAAACTATCGGCATTCCCATGGGAACCAATTGTGCCTCTCTTCTTGCCGACTTGTTCCTTTATTCCTATAGCTTCGGTCACACCTTACCGGATAGCTCTAACGGACGCCTAACGGATAATTTTTTTTCAATCTGTTAATGTTCGTTAGACATCCGTCCGTATCCGTTGCATGTCCGTTAAGCGTACGTTTTATCCGTCGACGTCCGTTCTGTCCGGTGGAAAATTTTGAGCATGTTCAAAACTTTGAACGGACGTCCAAAATGTCCGTTGAACGTCCGTTAGTTGTCCGTTTTGTACGGTACTCGTCCGTTTCGTTTCCGTTTTGTATCCGTTACGTGTCCGTTATACATCCGTTGGAGGTCTGGAAGATAAATACACCAACGGACTTCTAACGAACGTTTAACGGATAAAACGGATGTTGAACGGATGAGAAACGGACTTCTACCGGACGTATGACGGATAAAATGGATGATGAATGGATCTGAAACGGATAAATGCCAATTGAAAATTTCGCGTCAGAAATGCAAATTATTGGTATGTCAGATTTCTTAAGGTTCATGAATTCTTCTTATTCATAATCGATCTTAGAGTATATGCACGTCTTCACAATCAAGCAGTTCTTATTCAGGCCAGACACTGCCCTTTGGCGGAATTTTGAAGAACAAACCAAAACCAGTTACACAGAAACCTTTTGAATATTTATGCGATTTACATGTATAATTATTGTCGCTTTTGATTTTTCCGTATATCTTGTTCATCCGTTTTATCCGGTACGCTTCCGTTAGGTGTCCGTTTTATGCGGTACTCGTCCGTTGGATGTACGTTCGACATCCGTTCTGTCCAGTACGTGTCCGTTTCTCGTACGTTGCATATCCGGTGTGTGTCCGTTATGCATCCGTTACACGTCCGTTTTTATCGGTCAGTACATCAACGGACTCCCAACGGATAACAATTTTGTCAACGGAAAACTTTTATTTTCATCCGATAGGTGTCCGTTCGTGCTATCCGGTAAGGTGTGACCGAGGCTTATGAGACTGACTTTATACAGAAAATTCTTAGGAAGTAAAGAAAGAAGTTAGCAATATCATTTAACTTTACTTTCCGCTATAAAAATTATGTTCTTTCGCTAAATAACTCAAAATTTGTTGACTATGTTGAACGCATCTATCCATCGAACTTGAGAAAGATGATACAACACAAACAGTTTAGTCTGCCTCGTGTCTTGACGTACATCTAGAAATTGACAATGGGGGTCGGTTGAAGACAAAAGAGATATTTTCAGCTTCCTACGGTAAACTTTCCATTTCTATGTAGCAAAGGAAGGACGAAAGATACCAGAGGGACAGTCAAACTCATAAATTGAAAATAAACTAGCAACGCCATGGCTAAAAATGAAATCGGCAAGAAGAGAGCACAATTTTTTCCAACTGGAATTTCGACAGTCTGTTGAAAAACGTCCTCCGAACGTAACAAATAAGTTGTCAATCAAGAAATCAAGCATCTTGATAATGTCAGACAAACAATAGTACAGATGACACAACATTGAAAACTAAAGAATAAGCAACACGAACCCCACCAAAAACTAGGGGTGATCTCAGGTGCTCCGGAAAGGTTGTGATAACAAATCCGGTATTTAGTCTAATTCGGTAGGTCACATTCATGAAGGGGAGGAAATTGTAGTAACGACGTAAGAAACATATCCGATATCGTTTGTGAAACGGTTATGCCATAAGGGTCAACCAACTCGTGATGGCGTCCGTGAAATTAAGAAAGGATGGTTTCAACTTCAGCGTTTGAAACTCTTGGTTAAACATCTTCCTTGTGAGCAGTAACCCTCTATCAAGAAAATCATGATAGGAAATGCAAGCACGGGAATATCGTATCAATTGGGAGATATATATCCCGTATATAGGTGCTGCTGGAATGTTGCTTCTTAGAAATGGTAAAGCTGAAATCATCTCTTTTGTCGTAAAGTTTTGCTTTAAACCTACCCACATTGTCAATTTTTAGATGTAAGCCAAGATATGAGGACGTTTTAACTGTATCTGTAGTATCCTTTATCTCTAGTTCAATGGGATAGATGCGTTCAATATAGTCACCAAATTTGGAGTTATATAGTAAAAGAACATCATCTATATAGCGGAAAGTAGAGTTAAAGGATATTGCTAACTTTTTATCTTTTTTTCCTAAGAAGTTCCTGTATGAAGTCAGCCTCATAATAATAAAGAAACTATTCGGCAAGAAGAGAGCACAATTTTTTCCAACTGGAATTTCGACAGTCTGTTGAAAAACGTCCTCCGAACGTAACAAATATGTTGTCAATCAAGAAATCAAGCATCTTGATAATGTCAGTTTCAGAGAATTTTTTGTTTGAATCAGAGTGTGATCCTTTACAAAGTAGGATTTATCCCTCTCTAAGACAAGATACTTGTATCTACGTTTGCCATTCTTTTTTTTTTTTGAAACAAAGCAAAACCAACTCTTTCAATTTTTCTTTAAGTTTGGAATGTGGAATACTTGTGTAAAGTGTAGAAAGTCAAATGCTCTATTACTATTACAAGATGAAAGAGAGTTACATTGTATGTACTCTAAAAGATCTTTGGATTTTTTTAGCATCCACATCTGATTCACGCCACCTCTAGAATAGGCAGTTTCACAATTACGTTGAAGCCCGCCTTGATTGCTGATAAAATAGATGATAATAGTTTAGAAAGAGGTTTCGTATAGCACTGTGAAGACCCAGCAATATACCGTCGTTTGTAAGGACACTTATGTAGTGGATGGAAGATCAAGTTCTTCGTCTTTGGTTGAAATTCCAAAGGAACATAGAACTGACCAATGATTATCCAGGATTTCCTCTTTGGTAAGTGTCGTGAGGGTATATGTTGAGTTTCCAAGTGAATTCTCAATACCAAATTCGTTTATCAAGTAGTTAATGTAATGAGTTTTACACACAAAAACGATGTTATTTGTGACTTTATCTGCGGCGACAACATCATATTTGTCATGGAGGTAGGACAAGTTTTTTGCAACAATTGGGTCTTTAAAGATTGACGTAACAAGGGCATTGAAAGACCCATTCAGCTTCCTAATTCTGATTTGTATCAGCGACCTCACTGCTTTAATCCATTTTGAAAGAGTGTCTACGTCTTCCTTCTTGCGCTTAGCCCATTGCCTGGCATAATCCTCGACGGAGTCCATCACATTTTAAAGTTGTATTTCCAATTGATGGATTTAGGCTCACGATAGTTCGGACCTTTTGGTAACACATTTCGTAGGAAAGTCTTATTAAAAATGTTGAGGTCACCGGTAATAACATGCCCAGCCGGATTATATGTGAACTGGGAACTAGCACAAGTGCAATCAGGAGGTTTAATGACGAGAGTAGAGTTATAAATGTTCATCACATTCACCAAGCTACACTAGATAGAATACCTATACCATCAATTTTGTCATTGCAACCATATGGTGTCGCAGTTCCCAATTGTCTAATCCAGTAGTCTTCTTTTGTCTATGGAGAGGCGATGCAAGATAAGGATTGTTAGAGCTATGGTATATTTTTTCGATAATGCGAACTGTCATAGAAACGATGGAATGAACGGGCTAATTAAAATGTTGGTAAAGAATGTCGTTTGCATTGAGGTTAATGTCTGATCTATGACTGCACATACGTTTGTTTAGCTTTCCGTTCGTTTCACCGACGTATATCAATCCGCAAAGGTTGCACTCTAATCCGTAGGCGACATTTATTGATTTACAATTCAGACCATCGTAACTTCTGGTAAAACATGACTTCTTGGTTAAAGTGTTAGTGAATTCAGCATCTGTTATTAAAATTTTACATGTTTTGCAGCCTTTGGTCTCACATTTCGAAATGCCACAGTGTTGTTGTGGGTCATCAAAATCCAATGTCTCTAAGGAGAACTGAACATGGCTGTATATGTAAAATATTGCTATTGTCCCTAGGATGACGATCTGAATGAGTCATGTTTGAGATATTAGTCATGTCTGGTGATGAGGGGACACCTGCCGTATTAGACGACAACTCGAGTTGGTTGACCGTTATGGGATAACGGTTTCACAGATAATATCGGATATGTTCCTTATGTCGTAACTACTATCTCGTCCCATTTCACGAATGTGACCTACTGAATCAGACTATCACCGGGTTTGTAATAACATGAGCAACGCGACGGGTGCCACATGTGGATCAGGATCTGCTTACTATTTCGGTGCACCTGCGATCACCATTAATTTCTATAAAATATCTAAATTGATCAATGGCAAATTTAGAAAGGATTGTTATAAATCATCAACTCAGAACGTAAAAAAAATATATTTTGCTAATAATACCCTCGAGGACAGATAGTCAACACGAGGAGGAATCGACCCAGTAAACAATGTAATAAATTTCATGCATCCGAAAAGCTTTGTTTGATTTGCCTTCATCATGAATCAAATATTTGAACACCTAGGATTTTTACGAATAGAAACAATTACAGAGCTATATGACCTAACTTCCCGCTAATACGTGACAGGTTAACACCACATGCAAACTCACGAATGCGCAGCACAATCAAACGTACAATAAATGATATAATAGTACTTTTACTAGACTAACAATGGGTTATTACTTCTATATGCAACACGAGCGGTGTCTTATGATGTGTTTTGTATACTTTTGTTGTTGTCTTTTGTGTCCCCCCTTTTTTTTAAGATAATGGAACGTTACTGCAGTGGTTATTTAAACTCATATAATGAAAATAAACTGAATGCGCCGTGGCTAATAATATAAGACAAACATTATTAAAAAAAAAAACAGCCGTACATAAAACACAGCAAACAAAAAGAAAGACTGAGCAGCATGAACCCAACCAAATAATCAGAGTGCCCCGGAAAGGTAAACAGATCCCACTACACATGCGGCACCCGTCGAGAAGTTCATGCGAGTACGAACTTAACTCATCAATTTCGTTTTAAATCATTTATTAAAGATTAAATTACAGCTAATCACTTTCAGAATGTCGACATTTTTATTCGGTTGCGCTAAACTAAGTTTTCGGGGGAAGACCTTCAATCAAAGTTACAATGTGTCATTCGAGTTGGTTTTGCTCATGAAAAATATGCATAAATGGTCATTTGAACATAAAACGTATTCGGTAAGTCATATTTTGTAAATGCGAAAATCTTTGATTTATCAAGATTTTTTTAAATGCGTTGCTTGTCCTTGTTGTTTCCTGTTCATCTGACGTCAAAAAAGCACTTTTTTCAATGCAAATCCATAAGTTGAAAACCAGATGTCTGTTAGTTTCATCGTAATGTTTTCTCAATAACATGTAGCTAATAATTATTTTAGTAACATTGTAAAAAACATTTAAAATTTTAAAAATGAAAATTGTAAAATTATATGTAATTCGTTATTTGATTAACATGACCAACATAGTGAAATCGAGATAACAAAATATCTTGCTATATTTAACATAGACTTAATTTTCATTGCTAAAATATAATCAGAACTCTAATAAAAGGCGGTTGCACATCCTCTTACAAAATTCTGTAATAGACAACTAAAGCATAACAGCAGTACTGTAATCACCGACACAGTTCTAAATAGATAATTTAAAATATAACGACAATACCGTAATCACCGACACAATTCTAAATAGACAATTTAAAGTGTAACGACAATACCGTTATCACTGACACAGTTCGAAATAGACAATTTAAAGTATAAAGATTATACCAACACAGTATAAAAGGACAGCAACAGTATAAAAGACAATTATTCAATCCACAAAATTCTGTTTTAAAGTGAGACACATATGTATGTTGACTAAACACTGTATACATGTTGTAAAAGTGCTGTTGGAATGCTATATTATTGATTATATTTTCTCACAAATAATCCCAAACACACCCACTATGTTTTTCGAACGAGAGTAAGTATTTTGATTGTTGTTGTCTTCTAGAAAATGAAATCAAAGACGGCAGACATATTTTTATATTGGGTTTCGTTACAAATATGCAATATTTAGTTTAAACTTCATTTGTCCTTAAATAGACACGTCTACGCTGTAACTTGTACAATACATATCCGTTACAAGTTTTTACAAATCAGACCAACGACTGGCGTGTATATATAATGAAAGTCTGTAAGATTTGAAAAGGTTAGGCGTGATTAATAAAGGAAAAACGTAAGCGTGGCGTTTTCCGGAATTACACTTCCTTTTAGAAATTTTTCAGCAGATTTAAGTTTAATGAAAGTCTATATATGTATAAACTACAATGTGTTCAATCAACTTCGTCACATTCCTTAATGGAACAAACGTTGGCCTTGCAATAGTTTACGTACGTACTCTTCAATTTTCAGTACTGAGTGCTTAGTCGTACATTCTTGTGTAAATAGACGGGCTACCTTATTTCATTCCGATTTTGCCAATTGTCAGAGGTATCAAAAAGTAAAATCACAATAATACTGAACTCCGAGGAAAATTAAAAACGGAAGTCCCTAATCAAATGGCAAAATCAAATGATAAAACACATCAAACTAATGGACAACAACTGTCATTTTCTTGATTTGTTTATTTTCTTATGTTCAAAATGGTGGATCCGGATTGAACCTGGTTTGATAGCGCTTAACCTCTCACTTGTATGACAGTCGCATCAAATTGTGTTATATTGACAACGATAATAAAATTGAGAATGGAAATGGGGAATGTGCCAAAGAGACAACAACCCGACCATAGAAAAAAACAACAGCAGAAGGTCACCAACAGGTCAGAATGTAGCGAGAAATTCCCGCACCCGGACGCGTCCTCCAGCTGAATAAAACCGACGTAACAGGTAAAATTGTAAAAATAGAGTTACAGCAGTCATCACCGTGTCACAATCACAATCAGAACAAAAACAAATAAACATTTATCTAATGCATTGTTCATTTTGGGTCTTTTACACATGTCTAATTGTTTTTCTGATATTTGACCTGATGCATTTATATTAACATTTTGCTTAATTGTTGTATCAATTATGATTCAATTATATCTGAAAGAATATATTGTCTATATGTCAACGAGACAGCAGTCGTGAATGCATCGTCCGTTAAAGCTGTTGTAATATGATATTGCTGATCAATTGTTCTTTCCATTAGTCTTACACAACGAAGGATCAGTAGAACTTTGCTTCCAAATGGTTAAAGATTCTTATTTTCTTTAAATTTCTTCGATCCCCCTTTAAATCTATATCGAAGGATATGAGCTTGAAGAATAGAAATTCAACTTAACTATGCGAAAAATAGCAAACAAATCGGCAAATGCTGATCTGTTATAATAAAGACTGCATGAATTGTCGAGGCATCTGCGTGAATAGTGCCAAAAGGAAGATTAAGGGTCCGATTTATAATCAGCAACCAACGACAATCACTGGATAACAGGTTCCTGGTTTCAGACATTTACATACAGTTTTAACGTGTACATGTTTATTAGCGATACAACCTCCCAATCCCTGGATGCTAACCTTGGACAGCGGTGTAACAATATAAGAACATAAAATGTAAGCCATATAGAAAAGGGTTGACTTTTATGCTTATTTTGAAAACGAACTATATTTAACATTGAGAGATTGTAGCGATTATAGAGGAGGTTGTCTTCAATGATAGTAATCAGACACTTTTAGAGTTTCTGGCAAGCTAAATAAGCATATATATGTGGCAATGCAAGGTGCAAATTATCTATACACAAAATGGGCCCATGGTTTTTAAAAAATGTAAATCTAAATATGAAGCAACAGTCATTTCTTCTGATTAGTGTCGAGTTCTTTTACAGTAGTAACACTTGCAATGATCAGGATAACTATCCAATTGACCGATGATCACTACCGATGAAAAGGATAAGTGTGCAATTGAACAATGAAGACAACAGTTTTCTACTATATGCTGGAGGTAAACGAGATATTTAACATGATTTATTTAATTTAACAAAGCAAATTCCTGTCGTATAAAAAAAAATAATGCCAAATGAATCAAACAGAGAAAACAAACTACGTACGTGCATCATCACTTACTGCGTTTCTACTTGGCTTGTGTTCTTTTGTACTCATAGATTAAATTTTATCATGCCGAGGATGTGCAGTGTAAAAATTTATTGAAGAAGTACATATTTATTGATAATTTGATAGTTCACTTAAAAACGTATGTTACTGACTTGTTGAGATTAATCATACAAATATAAAGCTAACGTGTATCTTGTATTGAATTTTCATTTTGACATCCAATATTATTGACTGTTAAAGGAATAAAATAGTGTTATCAGTTCTTGGGTATATATTTGAATAATGAGAAAAGTAACAAGGTAAGACGATTTTTATATGTACATTTGTATATTCATGAAAAAGTTGTAATATTCTGCTTCAGGATCTGTTCTCTGTAAAAGACATTCAAAACAATACCTTTGGTCTTATTGGTACACTAGATGTTATGATCTTGACTTAACTATAATCAACAGCTTATCAATCTATAATATTGCTAAAAATTGACCGATTTTGACAAAAAGCTTTAAACATTAAAGTAGAAGTACAATTGTGTTTAGGAGTTTTCTATTAACAAGAACACATGTATAGTGTGATATTTTATAGAACAATTCCTCTTACACAAAAAAAAAAATAGCGGAGGATTCCAAACTCCTTAGTCGAGATAAACTGAACTGCAACGACAAAAACCGAAAGAAAATGCAAAGACTAAGCAATTTGAATTTATAAATGAATACAACTGCAAATCATGTGTTTATCTTTTTTGCTTGAGATCAATGGTCAATATTAAAACCTATTAGATAAATAGGGCAATCTTTTAACCTTATAACGTGTATCCAATTTAATTATTTACAGTTCTCTTTGTTGGTATGTGTAAGGTTATATTGTACCACCTGTAGCAAAAAATCAAATTCACGGTGGAGAGGAGGAGAGTGGGTCGTACCCCTTGGACTAACGAAGATCAAATCAATGATTATTTCTATAGTATTAGATCACTGCAGAGCTTCTTTAAAGATGTATCATTTAGTTTTTTATATATTATACCTTACTTTAGTATGACGGAACAAGTTATTTCGATATTCTAAACTCTTGAAATATAAACACTATCAGGTACATAAGTTAATCAATGGCTTTATATATAGTTGGACAAGTTTCATGAAAAAAACTTTTATGTTTCAGTTTCGTCTCGTTCATTCAGTCATGGGATAGTATGTCCTTCTCCGAGTTACCGTTCCTTTTAACTAATTTAACCTCAGTCTTTGTTACGTCATTGAGACTTTAAATGTTATCCTTGAGTTATCTTTACGTGTAAGGAGAACTCCCATTTCGTTTACTTTAGCAGAATAAGATATTGTAGAAATCGGATTCAATGTATCCAAGAGTGTCATTTGATTGATCTAGTAAACATTAGAGATTCATGTTTACAGTTACAATGTATGTTATACTGGAGCCTAACCGACATATGTCATATTAACCCCAATTTAAGAAAATCTATCACAGACGTTCACAATATAATTGATAACATTTTTCAAAATGTTTGAGGCAAAAATGTTACTATTGATTCTTCCTCTTATTACCGGAAGGAGTAATTTGCTTTGAAATTTTCCTGTCATTATTATCCAAATGATTTACATAAAGATGACTTTTTCCGAAATAAATGGAATTCCAAAATGCAACTCCATACATTATTTAGTAATCTGAAAATCGTTGTAAATCAATTTATCTATTAACTGTAATAAACAAATGTGTAGGTTCTTCATTATACTAGCTACAACTAATTATGGAAGCATAAGTGAAATGTTTCCATAGGGACCCTTGTTTAGACTGTAAAATTTCCTGGATAGCAATTCTTGGCATAGTGTGAAACAATCAATATAAAAAAAGCTTAGCACGTTTCATCTTCAACCTACAGGCCATACTACTACATTGCTGTCGTTCGTAGAAATTATGTACCAATATTTCTACTTCTACGTCTTTTAAATTGTTCAATCGGTGTTTTTGACATGGTTCGTGATGCAATCTTTAATTTTCTTTGTACACTACTGTATTGTCTTGTTGCTAGTTATTTTCTCGATATTTCTTTTCACCATTATGGTGTTGTATTTGTACATGTTTTTTTAAGGATTATGAACCCTCATGTTAATTCAATGCTAAACATATGGAAATTTTATAGAAAATCAGCCTTTTTCCTTGTGGTCTCATATGTAGCAATTTGATGACTGATAGATATAGGCTTATTGCATACAGTGCTAGCATTGATTTTCTTTAAACAAGTTTATTGATGTAGTTTTTGGTTAAAACAAATAAAATATGGACCAAATCAAGTACACTTTTTAGGTTGCGCTCGACTTTAGTGACTCGAGGTATTTTGGAATTTACAGGTTGGTTTTCGTAAAAAATAAACACTAGCACATCATAGAAAAGCAAGTGAGTAATCTATGTTTAAAATTTTATAACAAAAATCTCTGTTTTAAAGGCTGTGGATTTTCTATAAAAATCTTGGTTTGTTTGCCACAAAGTACTCTTTTTCTATTAAATGCAATGAAACAGTAAATTATTATGCTTTGCATCAAGTTTCCCCTTGTATATGTACAAAATGGCAAATCTGTATTATTCATTTTACCTGTAGTTTTGACACAATTGAAGTTTGAAATGTTCGTAAAAAAATGGCTACAGAAGGGGTCATAAACCTTAAACTCTCTATTATGATTTCTTCTTTTTTAGCACATGTTACAGGTAAGAAAGGAACAATGAGTTTTTTCATTAGTTGATTAAGTTATTCATGGATAGAATTATAATCTACCCTGTCGACGCTCCTGACTGTCGGAGTAAAAATAATCCATTAAATTGTTATTTATTACCTTGATTTATTCCTTCCCAATAAATTGACAAGCTTTGAACGTCCATAAACCACTGAGCATTTGGTGCTTAAAACAGGTTAACCTCTACCACATGTTTATGTGACTATATTAACTTATGAGCCTTTTATTCTGTTTTGTATTTATTTTTGTATATAGTTTGTGCATAATTCGGGGCATTTTGGTTTCTCTTTTGGCTTGGTGCACACTATTTCATAAAACATATGACTTTTAACACTTTCTATACAGAGTGGATTTTGTTAATGATTAACGGCCGTTTTAGTTTAACCTTTAGTTATTTAAATAATAGCCCTTAGGTATATTGAGATTTGTCCCATAAGCAATAATACAAGAACACAGAGGAAGAATATCTAATGAATTTGTGTTTTAGTTACAAATGACATTTTTACTAAAGTCCCAGATGTCGACCCAAGCAAAGCTTCATTTTTCAATCATTACGTTCTTTAATATCAATATAATAATATGACAGTCATGTCTGTTGATGAAAGGACTAAAAGGCAACCAAGTATTAAGTACACTTAAGTATGAATTAAGAATAGATTTCTACATAACATAGTGAATGCTCATCAAAAGACTTAATATGGCTATACTTTAACACTTGGTAACAGCTGTCAACTCTTATTGTACATTTATAAAACACTTGAAAAGTATTTAAAATGTCAAATATTTGGCACAGGACAATTGATTAACATCTGTCCGTACACTTTACTAATTGTTCCTTCATAGCATTTCAGAGAGAAAGAAGTTTCAATATTTGATTCACTCTTAAAGCATTTAATATATAAAATTTACCCAGACATACTCATTTACAACTTATTCACGGTTAATGATTTTAATACATAGATATAGTTTTTCACATTTTTATTCGTTACTTATGCCGTTTTGATGTAAGCTGCTGAATAATAGCTTTACGCAAAGTGAGCTCATTTGGGAATAAAATTTGATTCTAATGTAAGATTTATAATGTCTGTTTAACTTCTTGTTATAGTTTTATGTGTTGATAAGGACATTTTTTTATATCATTGAAACAAGAGAATCAACAAGAGGAATAAGAATAACGATAAGCAAGATCTTTGATAGAAATAAAGGTAAGGAAGACAATTATTTGAACCGTGGTAGATAGTTGGCTCATTGACAATCATCACGCATCTCCTTGTTTCTTTTTTGGTTTACAAGTTTGGACCCAAATATAGACACATCATATCAAAGATTTGCCGTAACGTTTTAAACATTTACATTATTATTATCTCCACCAAATGCACTGCACCAGGTGCGTATGTCGACAATCAATGTCATTTATGCTCGATGCCAATATATATCCAAAACTTTATACAAAAGTGTAAATGTGCATTCCATATCGAATAATTTAACTCGAGAAGATAAAATGGTTTTGTGTACTTCCTCCTACGGAAAGCTACTAGAATTTCGATTGGACTTTTTTGGCCGCTTTTAAAGTAAAGATCTGACCTAAGGTTCTTGTATGACATACAGGTTCATTGATGTACCACATTCGAAATATCTGTGTATAGTTATTGATTTAATTTAGAACATGATCCCGACATAAAACCCTTATAAGATTAAAATTTGACACGTAATCAAAAATTGTATTGCATTGAAGCAAAACAATTAACTCTAAGACTATGAACTGTCCAGTCTTGCAGAAAAATGTATACAATCACATCAACAATCGTTTTTAACTACAATGTGTTTTCTAAAATAGATATTGATCAATAGTTATTTGATGCCAACATTAGGCGTTCCAGCTGCACAACTAAAAAATGTTATTAACTACTGTTGATGTTGACACCACCTCAAATAGTTTGTTGAATATTTTTCAGTTGTTAGTATCTGTATTAAATAATTAGCAAATTATGTGAATAACATAACGTTCAGTTAGTTTAAAAAAATGCAACAGTCGTATACCATTATTCAACAGTCATAATTTGATAACGCAAACACAAATCCGGGCTATAAACTAAAATCGAAAGAAACACATCAACTTGAAAACGAAACCAACCGAACAACAGAAACACTGAACTACAACAAGAGCAAACACATACATAGAAACGGAATGTAGATAACAATATGCCTAACTTGGTACAGGATATGTTAGGAAAAATGACAGTAGAACCTGGTTTTATGGTTAGCAAAACCTCTCGCTTATATAGCAAAATCGTGAATTCGCGTTTACATTATATCACTAAACATAGAATAGATGAACGAGGGGATAATAAAAATGAATCAAAAAGAACTTGTAATAATATGTTTTCTATTCATGGGTAATCCTTCGCAAGACCCAGTAGCAAGTGTGAACTCGGAAACATAACCTTCATTTACAAAAGGGTGTCTAACCATATTACACTTTACTAATTAACGCTTACGCAAACCATTTCTAATATTATTTTGGCCTAGCTATGAAACCGCATTATTATCTTAGATAAGTCATTACTTAACCCTATCATTTAACTTTCCCAAAATAGATACAAGGTCCCTTAAGGTAAATGACGGCCAGAAACATGTCAAAACTTTGAGTAATGTCAAATTAACATAAAAAAATATGAAATTCTTTTTTATTTATTAATCAATTTATTTTTGAATCAAATATCTCAAATATTACATGTAATTGACGTTTCATGGGCTAATGAGGCATATACTAGTATAGATTTTTTTTTAAATTATTATGTTAGCCCCCTTCGTGTTTTTTTTTTTTTTTTCGTTATCCCAATGACAATAAATTGATTGATATGGCTCGATCATAAGTACTAGTTTTACCTGAACACTGTTCGTATGTGTTCTATAAATAAGATTGATCAATAAAATATGACCAGCCAGATAATAGAGGGATAACAGAAAGTGTTTATGTAAATGAACTCTTACAGTTATGCGTAATAGTTAACCTTCTTTCTACTCCCAATAAACATGTCGTTGTAATTGTTTTCTATATGTAATTTGAATGTGTACAAAAGTCTCATGAGCTAGATAAAAAAATCATTCAGTCACGTTTAATTCTTAGAATAGACTTTTTATGACGTAAAAAGCTAACTTGTCGTCTAGTAACTTGTTTTTTATTTTTCATTTACACAAGAAAATACATGCTTATTCTGTCCAGTGAACATCTTGGATATGAAATAGAGTTGATAGTTATCAAAGGTACCATATTATAATTTAATACGCCAGACGCGCGTTTCATTTACGTTAGACTCATCAGTGACGCTCAGATTAACTCAGACCAAGCTCTACTGTGGGCGAAAGACTCATAATGTCGTTAATAGATAGTGTCCATTACACATTTTTTTTATCGTAAACTTCTTCGTCTAACTAACTTAATATGAACAAAATTGGAAGCGAACTTATTATTTGGCAATTCTCATTCTATAATTGCGAATCACCAACGTGTCCATTATACATCACGTGTAGTTACTCTGTTGACACATACTAGCCTACTAATAGTTTCCATTTTCAAAAAAAAATACAAATTCAGATTATGAAATTGAACAACTACACACAGGTTTCATTTTTGTCATAGTGTTTGCATCTTTTATATTTAAGTTCAGCGACATTTCGCACTTAGTTTATTTTCTTTCAAATTTGGAACAATACGTGTATGAACACTTTGCTGTCTAGTATTACATCATCCTAACTATATAATATCTTTTTCGTTAAAGCTATTGATACCAATAATTGTTTGCTTTATTTGATATTATCTCATAATTTTACAGTCATTAGATAATTTGACAAGTTCAATATTCATTTAAATTTAGCACGACATAATGACTTTGTTAAAAAAACAATTTGAGTAGGTAATGGCGCTATCTCATATATATATATAGCCTAAGTACCGTTATTGTATATATAATATATATATTTTTTCTGCATATCAGTGAAAATTTCAGGTAAACTGTTCTTTTTTATCAAGAAATAGAACGAGACAGTAATAAAATGAAGTAAAGAGCATTTTACTGTTGTAGTCTAATTTACGGTTTTCTGTAAATAATTGATCTAGTTCGCACCGGTTATTTCTTTGGTCTGCTCAATCTTCTTGGTGTTTTTTTATCGATTGTTATTTTTGTAATCTTCGTTTTCATTTTTGCCAAGATGTTTTACATTTTTCCACAACTGATGTTTTTATTGCCCTTTTAATATTTTCACCTACTTTTACATTTTTGTTAAACACAAGCAGATGACCGTTTAATAAAAGGTGTGCATGTCTTTGTTCATGGTGAGTGTTGCCACGCAATAGGTGATCAAGACAGAACATGATAACTAAAATTAATTAAATTTATAGTTTTAATTGAGTATTTACATTGTTTTAATTCGGTGTTCATTGTTAATACCTGTAACTTAGGGAAAAGTTTTTTTCTTTTAAAATGGAACTAAACAACGACTCTTTCTGTTGTCATTATGTTCAGTAGTTGTGCAAAACTAAACTGAATTGTGTGCACAATCAACATCTATGTTTTGACGGCAAAATAAATGTGCTAATGTACTATGAGTTTATTTATAGACAATATCAAAATTACTTTTACTCTGAACGAAATCAGTATCATATTCAGACAGTTCAGATGCTTGATTGATTAATTGTTTGCTTGATGTCTGGGAAAATAGTTAATGCACTTTCTGGATTAGAACAAATAAAAGACATATACCGCATTGGGATATGTTTGACAGGGGCAATGCTATTGCCTTGCAACACATCAGCGTTACTATGGACTTAAAACAGTTGATACTAGTTTCCTTAACGTATACATGACATTCTCCGTTTGAAGTCATGTTGACCATCAAATGATGTAAAACTCAAAATTGATATTATTACTTAATCTTATAATGCTGACGTATTTATATTCCTGTAATACCAATGTTCGTGTGTAAAAGTAGACCACGAATTCAGATGTTTAACAAACTCCAAATGATCTTAAGGTTTGTATGCAGACTTGTGCAAACTACGAAATTGAATTTTCAAGAAAATATAATTTTTACCTATTTACCGAACTGTGATATTCACGATGATAAATGAATCAAAAGTACAGTGTTTTCATACCCCCTCCCCCATCCATTGATGCTGTTGTCAGGAGACTCAAGACTTTATGTGTATTAGTTAATAAAAATGTTTAATTCAATAATTGTATGCGATGGAATTAATTACAACAATGTTGTAAAAATGTGTAAATAAATGGGGACATTTTTCATTAGTTATACAGTTGTTGGTAAAAGTGGCTAATTTGATTAAAGTTAATAATGTCTTTTTCAGATCGATAACGCTGATGACTTTTTGAAATAATCTGAGGAATATTATTTTTTCTGTCTAAGTTCTAGTGCTGGTATTCAGTAACAGTAAGTGTATTAAATTCTCCTTTCTGTTTAGTAATGCCCATGCCTTGTTTAAATATTATCAAATATACATGAACAATTATAATTATCTTGATTTATTTTCTGATGTTTCAGTGTTCATGTTGTTTTCAGGTTTTAGATACCAAAGTAGAAAGTATGATAAAGGCCATCAGTACTTAATATATTTTTACTTATATATTGGTTAAAGAGGCTTAAAAGTTCTTACATTTTGCGGAAAACAACAAAACACTGTCACAAAAAGACTCCTTTCGATATCTTGTCATAGTCTTCAAATATAAAAGCTCCACTCAAACAGATAGTTTTTCTACAAAATGTATTTAACAAAGATGATAGTATGTGTAAAATATATTATTGGAAAAAGCTCTTCGTCGTATGTTTTTGTAGATTTTAGTTCGAATACGTAAATTTGGACATTTTTATGACGTCAAAGTGACAAAACAAGTGTCCTAATGATATAATCCTGTTCAAGTTTGAATAAAAAAAAGAAAAAAAAAGCTTTAATTAGTTTACAACAATTGTAATTCCAGAAGCAACATATTACCTCCTCTTTAGTTTCCTTTTAGTAATGATCGTTTAATCTTTTTAATTATTTCATCGTATAATTTGAAGCAAAAACAAGTAAATCCAGTACATTTTTGAACAATGTTGAAATTGAAGACTAGACTCTAGTTTTCCAGTACATTGTTTAACAATGTTTAAACTGAAGACTAGACTCTAATTAAAGGGTCAAAAATAAAATTTAAACTATGATAATCCCGGCACATTTAAAGACACAAAAAATACAGCTGATAGACTACATATGGATTTCGTAATTCAATAGACAGGTGTCTATATATATGATACGTCACGCTATAATCGCTCAGTGTCTGTCTATAAATGCTGTTGATATATACAACAGAGACTACGCATTCTGTTTATATTGGTTATTTCTATAGTTTGAATTTGATAGATAGCATAATCGAAAACTGATTGAGTTTCAAGAATTATTTCATAATCCAAGATGTTAACGTGAGGTTGTAAACTTCACTAATTAATCAATGTTAATTAAGGTAAAACGTATTGAAATAGAAATTCGAATGAAAACTGTTTATAATATATTACAATATCTATCAAATAGTTGTATAGCATATATTATAAGTAAATAAACTCGTCTACCAAAGACTCATCAGTGACGTTCGTATAAAAAATACATAAAAACCCAAATAAAGTATAAAGTTGAAGAACATTGAGGATCATAACTTTTTAAAAGCCTTAGTAATCAAACAATGTAAAAGTTTGGTAAACAGTTAATTTATAATTATGACCATATCAATGATAATTCTTATCAACACAGAAGTGATAATACATGGTAATAGTACAATATATTTATAAAATTGAACACAGCATTCACTTTCTGTCTCTATAAATTGTTTAACTTACAGAGAACTCACTAAGTCTTAGTAAATCCAAGAAATAACAAGCAGCATCCTCAATCACAATTTTGAGTTCATTAATCATGTTTTCAATGTTTTAGTCGGTTGTTGATCTCGTGAAATTTTCATTTTATTGGAGTACCTTTATGCACCAGTTCTTTAATTGAGAACATGCGTGGATGGCTGCGTCGTGTCTTAATATCTTTATCATACTAAAAATGCTTCGGAAAATTGCCTTTAACAGCTTTTTCAACTTGCTGTACTAACCTTCCAGGAGATAATTTTGTTTTAAAATCTACTGTTGCGTAATGTCACCATGGGTTTGGGTTGCCTTCTTTCCAGTAGTTAGACGCTGTTATAAGTTGTTCTCTTACCAAAATGTTTTTGTCGCCTCTGTATGCTGTCTGCAAACCCTGCTTTTATGCGTTCCTGCACATACGTTGCGTATAATGACAAAATGTTATAGTAAAATAAGTGCACTGGTTATAACTAAGTATTTTAAATCAAAAATAAAACACATTTCATCATGAAATCTCCTTTGAAATTAATAATATTTTATTCCTGATAATGTTTTCATTTGATTTTATTTACTAATAGGTGATTGAATTTTCTTTTTTTTTTTAAATAATAAGATTATTTGTTTTGTAGTTTTGAACATTAAAAACATTTCTAAAACATTTCATCTCTTAATATCACTTATATCACTTTTAACATGTCCATGCATACCACCTCAAAGTTGTCTGTAGTTACCTAAAAAACAAGCTCGGTAAACTGCAGCTGATGAAATTAAGTCATCAGTTCTAACTATAATTTCAATGGTACTAGAACACCTCCGAGAAATCGCGGGCATTTAGAGTTTGGTTGAAAGTATGTAAATTGTTGTTAGAGAATTTTTGTAAACGTTTTTATGTCTGGAGAATATAACAAATGATATCAAAGTCATGGGCCACGTACATGGAGACAGGACAATATTTTTAAGCCTTCTCTCTTTTTTTCAAAGTCCGTTATTATTTTGTTTTCTGTTATATTCCATTATTTTCGCGTTTCTGTATACTATAGACTTACGTATCTATGTTATAAATATTAAAGTGTATTTAATTTTCTACTAACTATTAATTCTAAGTTTCTTCTCCATGGCGATCATTGCTATATTATATAGAGAATTCTATGTATTATAGTAGTATAGTAATCATATACATATAAATATAGTATACATTCAGATAAACGCGAAAATAATTGTCCTGTCCCCGTCCAAGTACTTATGAAAATTATGTGTAAGTGAAAACAGAGGTATAATAGTAGTGGTTCTTACGATATAAAAACCACGATATGGACAACGCTCTGATTGGCTAATTTATTTTTCGTTTTTGTTTTTTTATCATAATTACGATTGGTTCTCAATGTTAAAATCAGTAGTCATGTCTGACTTAAAAGTCGGTCTGAAGAGGGAAACAATACCCGGACGCCTTTATTTTCGTTTTTCCTCAAAATAACCCAAACTGAATAGTCAAAAGAACGGATGATAAATGTGACTATGCATGGTACCTATAGGAAACAGAGACATGATGATTAATTTATTGCGGAAGCAGGAGAAACGACACACAAAATGAGGTCTTCTCGTTTAAAAGTGTAGATTTTGAATATCTTTTACCATTGTTATCAATAGTAAAGAAAAAACTTCATCCCTCCTTACTAAACATTGACCAAACTAAGTACCACACGACTTGATCGAGCACAATAAGTCTGGTATGGACAAAAAACGCTTACAATGTTTTCGGCTTTTTTGTTTTATTGCACCTTTCTCGGACTTCTAATAATAACCCGTATAATTTTTAACGTTATACTAATTCCTTATTCTTTTCTATGATTTTGTAACGTTGTTTATCCACCTTAGTCTTGTAATTCATTTGATTTACCCCTGATACTTTTTGGTTTTCTCGAAATTTAGTTATAATAACGTAGGTGATTTTGTATTGTTGTTTGGGATAATGATATTGATTCAACAGCGGTAAAATATAGGAATATTCTTGGTTCTAAGTTTGTGTGCCTTAAAATAAATTCTAGTCATTTTTATAATTTTAAAAGACAGTTATAGTTTTATGCACAAAACTTAACTTAGGGGTATCTGATTTATAATTTATATCAATTTTTTGGACATGTTTAGTATATAATGCTCAAAGTTAAATCAGCAATTAAACTAAATATACTGGAGATGAAATGTATGCCAAAAGAGCGTCGTTATATAAATTCTGTCAAACGATATGACTAGAAATACACAAATTACTTTCAAAAGAATCGCAGACGTCGTCGGTGCTTAAAAGCTAGAATAACGGAAGGTAACACAATGTAAATGTAATAAATATAAGAAATTGACTTTATAGTATACACAAACAGTATCTTAGTATTACAAAATTGAGCAGTAGCTTATCACATACGTTTGCAAAGATATTCAAGGATGATTATACCAGTCAAATAATAAAACAGTAGCTCCGGAAGGGGATGAAAAAAAATTGGACATGGATAACATACTATGTATGATTTGGGGAACGTTTTCCTCGGTTTTTGTTTTTGACCGGATTTGTTTTCGATTAATCAATGACTTTCAACAGCGGTATACTTCTGTTGCCTTGAATTACTTTACTACGTATAGGGAAATGTTGGAACAAACTAACATGGTTATTTTACCAATATCTGACAGACATGAAACGGAATCTTGTCCATTTTATAAACAATTTATCAAAGGTACCAGGCTTATAATATGATCCGCCAGGCGCGCGTTTCGTGTACATTAGACTCATAAGTGACGCTTGGTTCAAAATAGTGAGAAGGCCCAACAATAAAAAGTTTAAGAGAATTGATAACCAAAAATGTTGTGCTGATTACGGCTAAGGTAATTTATACCTTGGATAAAAAAATCTTTAGTATTTCGGATAATTTATACTTTTGCAAACAGTTAATGTATAAATATGACCACATAATAAATTCTTGGCAACACCGAAATACTGACTACTGGGCGTGTTTCTATAACTCAACAATACTTAGCCATTGGTGGACTTCTGCTGTTTTCCGTTCTTTGTTTGTGTAGTTGTCTATTTGACATTTTTTAAATGGTGTCGTTTTCAAAATGTCTTTTAATCTTTACAAAAGAAAACAACATAGGAACTTTGTGTGTGTTTGTTATATGATGCAGTATTATATATAAGGCGTATTTCTGAGCTTATAACCAATTTGATATTATAAAGATGCTTCAAAAAGGCAAAAATATCAAAAGGGCACTCTTAACCAAAGTTTTTTCAAGTTTACAATAAGCTCATTTTTTGTTAATGAAGGTTTTCAGTGCGAAAGAATACACAAACATGCGCAATTTGCAAACAATACTTGCTTCGTTGATAATGTATCACGTGTTGAATTTACAAATTGTGCACCATATAAAGTATAAAATATATTTTTAATAATTAACTAAACATACTTCTTCTACAAAACATCTCTAAAAAAAATGCAATCACTACTTTTTCTCCTTAGTCAAAATCACTAATTCCTAATCGTTCAGAACAAAAGAAAATTAAACGTAAGAAATGGTCATTTTATCTAATTAAGCTACTAATTCACGTTATATAAAGTATTTGCTATTATTTTGTTCAAACAGTAGATTATTTTTAGAAAAAAATGTCAAATTTGTTTAGGCTTGGTTACAAAGCTGAAGAAATTGATGTCTTTCAAATTGAATATAAATATTGAATGCCGAATTTCGAATCTCGTATTATCCTTTTTTTACTTTTAAGTAAATATCACATAATAATCAATTACCTTGATTACTACGATTGTAGTGACACGTGTGATTGCGTGTTTTTGTTCTGAATTTCAAATGATACTCGTAGTAACTCGTCTAAGATTCAAATATCAGCACACTTCCAAGCGCCATTCGTAAATCATCACAATAACACTTATGTTAATGACACTTGGTAATTGACTATTTCATATTTTTTATTAAGCTAAAACTTAAATATATTACCCTAGAGACCATACTTATAGTGATAGCTATTTCTGAGTCGAATAGTTCTTGTTGTATCTTCCAATCATCGACAGAACAATACATAAGCATTAGGTTCTGGTTCTGATCAAAATTTATTGATGTTGCGGAATACTGGGGATGCGACGTATATCAATGTCTCTGCAGGATCTGATGGAAAAACGTGTTATTTTCTACTTAGAACCATTATTGACCCTGTTCAATAAATAATGTATACCACTCTTAAGTGGATATTTATCACTTGTGTTTGTCCTGTAAGAATAACTAACAAGGGACTATGTTAAATGCTTGTTGTAAGTCCGTAACATGTGTAGCTTTACATTTTCTGTGATTTTGTAGATTACTAGAGATAGAAGACATCGTGTTGTAGCATACACTGCCGCAATTACAGTAATTCATTTGTGTTAGGGAATCGTCAACATTATTTTATTAACGATTCGGGATATTTAACAAATTCAATGTGGCTTTGTGGAAAAAGTAATTACTAAAAAAACGACTGACGCAAGTTTTAACCCTATACAATATAGAAAAGTAATTAGGACATTTGTCTATCAATAATCATTTTTATTAATACTATTGACTTCTTAGACAGATATCATATTTTACAGGTTAAGCAATGAGAAAAGTGATGGATTCCTATGCAAGGTTATGTAAGATCATAAATTTGATGTCATTGGAATATTATATTTTATCAGCAGTTGTGTTTACGTCTTCATTTTGCTGTAAGTAGTTTACCATTATTTCTTAACACTTAAAATGTATTAAGGGAAAACGAAATATTTGCCATGAAAATGCATATCTCATACGCATAATTTTTTCAAATTCTAAAATCATCTTATGATCAAAAAAGAAATTTAAAACATTGCTTGATAAAATTTTGGTTATTTTTCTTGAAACAAATATGAATATCGTTTAGTCTAAAACAATTGTTTTTGGTTAAACGTTTCTTCTCAGAACGCATGTAATCTTTTATATTATCATTTAATATTTTTTTCATTGTACTTTCAAATAGTTAAATAAAAAAACCTACAAACTGTACTTGTACACATGTATTTTACTTGTAATGAAAAGCAACGACAAATTTAAAGTTGGGTTGCTGTCTGGTCGGCGTATATTCCATGTGTTCTATTCAACCATACTTAAGGTTTGGGATTTTATGATATGCGTAACTTCAAAAGGATAAATATTATACTGTTTTAGAGATACAGAATCTGACAATGAATTACTGAAATTTCATATCAAATATTTTGAGAAACGTTTTTCGACAATTTACAGCAGTGATATTCCCCGTTCTGATTTAAAACAAATGAAAGACAAAATTTCCATGTTCCAATCACAGGGATTGGTCTTTTGAAAAATACATATCACTTTAAATAACACAAGGTGATTAATTCATACATTTATGAAATGTTACCGGTCGCAAACGTCCGTCATGTTTCGATTCTGCTGTCGTGTATCTCACTGACACGTTTTGTCGTAAATCTTCATTAATTAAGTTATTTAAGTTAACTAAGAAAAATTGTGTATAACACGCCTTTTGATATTGTCGGAATCATTAGTTACAGGGCTGAGAAGTATGTTAACCGTAATTGATTCGTCTTCTCAGAGCCGATTACAAATGTTAATCTCGCAGTAAATGATTAATTATTATTGTCTCTTTGGTTTATTTCTTATACACATCTCGGTTTCCGATTGGTCAATTGTATTGCTTAAAATAAATGGTTATATTTGGAATTATCTGAATTTTGTATATCACTTCCAAAGGGAGAATGAATAAAATTGATGGAATTGAAATATTTTAGTTTAAAAATAGAAACTCATTAAACCTACCTCAAATGACACTTATTAAAATGATTTTAACGGTATCTTTTACAAAGGACAAGGTATGATAAGGGCTATTTTTGGCCCCCTCTCCAAATAAGTTTAAATTGATATCAATGATGGTCTTAGTGTAGACACTTGAAAAAATAATGATTTTATTGTGTTCCGGTGAAAGGAAGGTTGCCTAGCAACGGTTTTTATTAAGAATGAAAATTATCACATATTAATTGCTTTATCAGTAAAAATTTAAATATTTGCACATGCTATTGTTTGTCCGAGAAGAACTTGAAGTCACAAATGAAAATACCCTTTGATTTTGTTTATTATATGCTTAAAAACAACCTTGGCAACAGAAATGTTGCCTAGCAACGGTTAAAAAATTGGTGCTTGCCCCTCTTAAGTATGAAGTAAGCTGTTGTTTGAAGATTTTTCTTTCCATTTGGTGTTTCATTCCAATATTTTTTCATATACATCTTTTTTTATTCTTTACAAATTCCGTATTGAGCATAGCAACACAAGTGTTGTTTAGCAACAGCAAAACATGTTTGAATTAAAGCCAACTACAAATCAATAAGTCATTTTATTGAACAAATTAAATTGAATGCAATGCAGATTGTCTGTTTGTGAACATGTTTAGTTAGAAATGAAAACTTAGTTCAATTGTAGGTCACTACACGCTGATCGACAACTAAGTTACATAACAAGTGCATATCAACCATGCAATAATAGGTTCTTTATATTTTTATAAGTATGAGCTTAGTTATTTTTTAAGAATATACTTCCTAATACGGTGTTACACTATAATATAAACATCTAGATTATCATTATTTTTTGGACGAATTCTATATCGAGTTTAGAATCCCACATCTTGCTAAGCAACATCAAATATTTTTTTAAATTGTAGACCACTACAAAATCTTTGTCTCAATGTGAAAGTCTTTTCATGAAAACAAGAATATATAGGATTTAATAATTTGAGATGAGTTTGAACAGCTTTTAAAGATACTTAACAGTTAATGGAACGAAAGAGACGTGACTTGTACCACTTACAGACATTGTGTGGAATAAAATGTCTAATCCAGGCAATTACGATTTAATATGATGTAGGGGTTGGAATGTGTCCTCTGCATGGGTACAAAACCTATGGTGAATTAGAAACGACTTATCAAGGCAAAAAAGGGGGTGTATAAATCATTTTTGGAGTTATTAACGAGGCATTAATTGACCTAAGAAATTAAGCCTATTGTGGAGTAAAGAAACTGGCATAGCCTGTAAGAACATATATGGTTTAAGGGTTGGACAATCATTTAACCACGAAAGTTAAAGGTCAATTAATTGGACCTTGAGAGCAACGGTAAATGTCATAATGATATTAAAATTGAGAATGGAAATGGGGAATGTATCAAAGAGACAACAGCCCGACCATAGAAAAAACAACAGCAGAAGGTCACCAACAGGTCTTCAATGTAACGAGAAATTCCCGCACCCGGAGTCGTCCTTCAGCTGGCCCCTAAACAAATATATGACATATATACTTGTATTGTAATAAACGAATAAAACTCGATACTTTGCGTTGTGTTACTTTTTATGCTCAAAATCTATATCGAAGGCCCCATACCAAGGTACAAAGTAACGTCATAAACATAAGACGTAAATACGGGAAACAATAACGTTAACGTTTGCATTATATTCTCAACATACTGGGGGGCCGCAAAAGTATATCTTTGTATACAATTCAAATATTTCTTTAAATGTCCATAATTGAAACGAAAAAATATGATTTAAAATATGATGGGCAATTACTGTCTCTAGAAATCACTATGATAAAATTAAAAATAATCAGTCTCTTTAACTATTTAAAATATAATCGGACATCCATAGGCGGTGTTCTTCTGGTATCAACATCATTCGTCTCATCTGCTGTATTTGGTAGCTCCTCTTCGTTCATTTCTAGCGGATAAAGTTTGACCATCGTTTCCAACAACTAATTCTTCGATACTTGCTTTTTTTCCACCGAGTTCGTGTTTTTTTGTCATAAACTTGCACAATATCTCCGACACGAGTGTTGATTTTATTGTTCCTTCTCTTTTTATGAAACTCTCTAACGTTACCAGTTCTCTGTTTTGTAGCAATATTTATTGGTAAGGTCTCGTGATCATGTTTCCGTGGCACTAACTTCGGTACGTATCTATTTTCATGAAATTCTACTGATGTTTCTTTGTACATATTTTCATCATCATGTTGTGTGTCGACTTCTCCTAGTGACTCTTCTGGTTTGTGATTTGTCAAGATGTTGAATAATCCTACGGATCCAGATCCCGATTTACGATTCACATCTGGTAATGTCGGACCAGACAACAGGTAGCCTAGTTTAGACTTAACAGCTGTCGGACCTATTCCTCTAATAACGGTATCCTCTATAAAATCCCAGTAAAAATCAGCTCCTATCAGTAAAGATATACTAAAATTGTTGTCGTTCGTGATCGGGTGTGCTAATCTTAATCCTTCTAGATGTTTGAAATCTCGTGTTTTATTTGCACTATAATTTGTGATCGGACTTGCTATAGTAGGAACTACTAAAACTTTAATTGGTATTTTCTCTCCTTCTATTGGTTCAACGTATATAATTGCTTTCGGTAAGTGTTGAACTTTAGTGCTTGTATTTCCAAATGTAGAAAGATTAATCACTTCGGTACCTTCTGTCTTAATATCTAGTTTTGAAGCTAATTCCTCGGTCATGAAAGAACGCTGTGCTCCTTCATCGATTAATATATTCGCGTTCCTTCCTTGATGTTCACTCCAAACGGGTGCTACGGCGGTTTTCAATAATACGCTTGAACGGGATTGTATCGTGGACGAATGGAAACTTGTGGCAGTGGCAACACTTTCATTGTTGACTACGGTGTGTACTGACGTTTCATATTTATTTACATTTGACGGTTCATCGAAGTACGATCTATCGGTATGTTGGGTACATATACTAGTATGGTGATTCTTGTTACAGAATCTGCAACGAAATTGAGATCTACATTCATTTGCGCGGTGCGATCCCAAGCAATTAAAGCATAAGTGCTTGTGTTTAATAATTGTTATCCGGTGTTCATAATCTGGAACCTTTAAGCATTTTGCGGGGTCGTGCATATCGTTGCAATAAATACAAGGTTTCTGACGAATGTTTGTGCTTTGGCGGTAATCTAATCTATCTTGTGTTCGCGGGTAATCTCTCGTATCGGCGCTTGTCAATAATGACGCTGTAGACGGTAAGGTGTCAATAAATACATCGGTGCGTTTCTCTCCGGCTTCTAAAATTGTGATTTCTTTCAATATCCCATATCTTAATCCTTTTAATTCCCAATTATCGGTTCCGTTTTCTCTGGCTAAGTTTTGTCTTACAGCTGACGGTAGCTTATTCAAGATGATTGGGATGAGCAGTGCGCCATATGAATCTCCCGATCTGCCTAACGATTCTAGGCCTCTTATATATGCTTCTTGTTTGTCGTAATAATTACGGAGGCTAATAAGGTTGTATTGTGGTGCGGGAAGGTCTAACAGGGCTTGCATGTAGGCATTCGTGATTTTGTGTGGCTGACCAAAACGTTCTTTTAACAATTTTATAGCTTCCGTATAATTATTATTTGTGAGCGGTAGTCCATCAATACATCGAGCGGCTTCATTACCAAGTTGCGATTTCAAATATGTGAATTTCTGTATGTCGGTAAGTGTGGGATTGTAGTGTACAGATGATTCGAACGAGTCCCAAAAAGTTTGCCACATGAGTGTTTCTCCTGTAAATGTAGGTAAGGTGAGTTTCGGAAGTTGGTGATTTTGCGTAACGTTGGGCGGAACATGGTAGATTTGTTGTTGAACAGAGCTATACGTATTTTCTACTGAACTATGCTGATTTGTATTTTCCGTTGATTGATTACTCAGATTAGGTAAGGTGGTAATATTTGAAGTTGGCGAATTTGAGTATTTTTTACGAATGTGTCTTATTTTTGTATTCAGAAAGAATTTATACTCATCTGTCTGTAGAATTTCATCCTCAACATCCTCATCCTTTGTTAAATTTAGAATTTCTTCATTCAAAGCACTAATAATCTTCTGTTTTTGCGAAAGTGTTTCTAATAATTCTGTACTTTCTTCTAACTCCAAATCCTGCTCTTCTTCCGTTTTTCTTAAAAGTCTTGTCACAGCACTTTTATGGCCTGCTCTCACCGCTTTCAGTTTACTTTCCATGGCGTCACGGCACCAAAATGTATTGTAATAAACGAATAAAACTCGATACTTTGCGTTGTGTTACTTTTTATGCTCAAAATCTATATCGAAGGCCCCATACCAAGGTACAAAGTAACGTCATAAACATAAGACGTAAATACGGGAAACAATAACGTTAACGTTTGCATTATATTCTCAACAATACTAGTTCAGTGATGATGAATGCCATACCTAATTTCCAAATTGTACACAAGAAACTAAAATTAAAATAATACAAGACTAACAAAGACCAGAGGCTCCTGACTTAGGACAGGCGCGAAAATGCGGCGGAGTTAAACATGTTTATGAGATATCAACCCTCCCCCTATACCTCTAGTCAATGTAGAAAAGTAAACGCATAACAATACGTACATTTAAAATTCAATTCTAATCCGAGTCTGATGTCAGAAGATGTAACCAAAGAAAATAAACAAAATTAGACTGTTATGATATTTGAGTCATGGCTATACACTGTATGCCAAATATCATAAGTCAATGTATAAAAACTAAATAAGTGTAGACCGGGACAAGTGTGTATGAGAATAAAATTCCAAAAAAGAAGAAGAAATGTTTTTGAAGTATACTGATATTTCTATATGAAGATAACTTCAAATGCAAAACATTCCTAAGCTTGAAAACATGTTTGTTTGAAAATAATCATCTGTAAAATTAGATTAAAGGGTGCTTGAAATTTCCTGAAGTTTGTCAATGGGGGGCACATATTCGCCGTTTTTACACATCTATTTAAAACCAAATAAATGCAGCTTTTTATAATATTTATCAAATAAATTTCATTATAGATGAACAGCAGACATTTCAAAGGTGTAAAAAACAGAAATTTAGGCCAATCAGTCAAAAAATTACTTAGAAAAAGATCTTTGAAAATCCTGTTTTTCATTCAGGAAATTGACCGAAAATTGTTGTCCGTTTTTCGATCTTTTGCAGTTAGTGCCGTAATTTTGTTAAAGTTTAACAAATAATCATATTTGTTATAAAATTATAATTTATCGGCATAGTTTCTTCCATTTCAGCCATCCTTTGAAGTGTTTATACCTCAAAATCATAAAACGGCGAAATTGTGACCCCGGCGAATATGGGCCTCCCACTCTATGTTGCAAAAGTTATTTCTTTTGGGTGGATGTGTATGTCTTAAGCGCGGATTCATATAAGATGGATTCTTACAGTATGCACCCTTTTATTAATTCATTGTACAATTTAATAAATATAATAAATGAATTAAAACGCCTGATATCGTGGGTTCTGACACCGGCCTGGTCAAACTTAAGACTTAAAAATTGGTATTTGCTGATTTCCGTTAATCAATTTGCATTAAGGGGTAAGAACAAAAACTAGTTGGATCGGAGTGTCAAGTTAGGGTAATATGTCTTCCAACGGACTGTAACCTTTTAAGGTATATCACAATAAAAATTAATGAAACAAACAACCCATGCAGCAACATGATGTCCAAAAGTTAGCACTTTGTGTAAACATGAATTATTATTGAAATAGTAACTTTTATGAATTAACTGTTAACAAAACTGTATATTGTTTGCAAAAACTACGGATAATATATTCAGGAATAAATAACCTTTATTCACAAAAAAAAATAAAATCGGAATTTTGAGCCTTTTTAATATGGTCATTTGACATTTTTTTATTCGACCGTCACTGATGAGTCTTTTGTATGCGAAACACACGTCTTACAAGCAAGATATCTTTAATTATGATGCGTTTTATTCCTTTCATATTCAATACTTATTTTATTTTCTTTGACGTGTAAATATCTGATTAAAAAATAAAAGAAGCTTTTATTCTTTTGAATATGTTTAAATTCATTATACATGTAGTGCTGTACTTTTAGAAGAAATACGAAGTAGCACGCGTTGTCGTCAAGACAGAACAACGAGAAGGCAGGTGACAATTACAAATAATAAGTCCAATAAATTCAACACCATGACCAAAAAAATATTAACTCAAGATACATAATTTAGATCATAAAAGTGTTGGATAGTTTTGTTTAATCTTGATTATTGTTACACTTACACAATTAACTAATTAAAATTGTCACATGGTGTCTACGTATGTGATATGAATAACAATGTATGTTATTATTCACAGTTCTGTAGTTTATTTTCGCCATCGGTATTTTTATTAAATGATTGTCTAAAATGTTAACTTGGCATGCCATACTTGGTAGAAATGCGGACGTGAAAGAAAGCACTTTTCACAAAAGTGTCAACGGAGATTAAAACATTCCAGGGCGACGATTTTGTCAATTATGAAACAAAATACGTATATGCACTTTTTGAGTATGAACCAGTTATTATATTCATTCACAATTACGTTCCCAGTATTTCTCTGAAGTTTATCACAGTTCCGTCTAATTTTGGGTCATATTTCGACGGTCTGCTAAAATGTCACTTTAAATTCAAGAATAATGAGTAAAAGAATATCCTGTTTTCCTGTCTCAAATATGTTTATTTTTCTTCCTAAAGAAACTAGCCATTATTATAGCGTAGCAAGAATACATTTCCGTCGTCGGATCTAGTAAATACCGGAAATCATCTCCGGTCCGCAGTTCGGTTAAAAATTTCGATGATTCAATGAAAACAACGACGATTTTTTGTCACTTTTTCTAATTTTTAACTATGAGCGTACTTACGACCCACTAAAATATTTGAACTGCATCAACATTTATGTTCAAGGAATGCCTGGTATAAATATGATCGTGGGTCGTAGGTACGCTCATAGTTTAAAATGCAGAAAAAGGTTTGGAAACTGCCATTTTTCTGCCCTTTTCCAGAATCTTGAGGTCTTTACAGCAACAGGGCATGAATAATATCAACGGAAGTTGAAAAATCTATTGATGTTTACAAAATTATAGGTTTTAAACTTTAAAAATAATGTATTATATTTAATAGCAAGTCACTTTTAATTTGAACGAAATTAGGGGGCCGTTCTCTGATGCTTATCGTACCTTGTCCTTTACTATCTGGATGATAAGTTCTATTCCGAGAAATACTAACAGGTTTTTGAAAAATACCTATGATAATTAATCATTCATAATGAAATTAACATTTCTAACCTTTTGTAAGAAGAAGATATAATTAATATGAATATATAATAAATTGTTATTGATAATAATAATTCTGATCATGATGATTGAACTTGAGTTCCTGATTCACCGTAAGTTGTATATATTTAATATCTCAAAAATCTATTTTGCTGTCTACATCAACACTTATTATTTTTATCTAAGCATTTTTATTTCTTTTTAAAAAGGTAAGGACAATTAAACACATATAATAAACAAACGTAATACAAAAATTTTCATAAACAAATAATACTATATAAATATAGTACATCCGAATCGCTTGACTTACCTTCCCCAGAAATACTCAAACCTACTAAAAATGATATCTTATAGTGTATAAATTCAATATTCAATACACACGAAATTGCTGACCAACTGCAACTTATAAAGAAAAACCAACTCAATCTAAGATAAACTTTGCCTAAGGACGTGCTTATGACAATGATCTCTTTCGACACTCTTATTTATCTCCACTCTGTCATTAACTTATTTTTTTTTTTGTAAGAAGGCTTGCTAGTCATATTGAGAATTGATTTGACGATAACAAGTGTATCAGTTTGACATTAATCCTTTACTGTTTAAAGACTAATACTCTTAATAATTTTGCTTGGTTTTTTTTTCAAATCAATTGAGGTCTTTGATATATTACATTCGGGACCCTTCTAATTCATTTCAACTTGTTTATTGCTTTTCTTTTGAGTAATTTAGTTGACAAATTCCTATGGTTATTAGGTATTGACATACTCAGATGGTAAACCGAGTACTAGTAGCTTGTTTTTGAGATCAATTCCCAATATGTACCTGTATCAACTTTTTTGCAACCTTGTAAACTTTGACACCTTCATTAACAGGGCGTGCTTCTTACACAAAACTGCTCCAACAAAGCTATGAAGAAGTACGAGTGAAATCAAAACTACTTCGTTTTTACAGTCACAATCACTAACTTATTTACCGGTGTCTCATCTGACTTTCGTGGTCAAACATCTTTCGATACCACGATAGTCTCTGATCTGTAATTTTACTGACTGTCCTATTCCTGATTGTGTCATTTTGACTACTGTGATTTCGCATGGTAGATGATGCAAACATTAAAAGAGACGCTTACAATGTCCACACACACGGTATTGGTCCTTTTGGGTTTTATGAGATTCCCTCAGATTCTGTGTTGACTTGATTTGTTTCTTCTTAATCTACTTACGAGATTTCAATATCCAAAAACAACTGCCGCCTTTATTTTCAAATGCTTCAATAAGACCTTGAACGGTGACAATATAATGGATTGTGATACTACTGTCATACAAGTGAGAGGTTTAGCTAGCTATAAAACCAGGTTCAATCCACCATTTTCTACATTTGAAAATGCCTGTACCAAGTCAGGAATATGACAGTTCTTGTCCATTCGTTTTTGATGCGTTATGTTATTTGATTTTGCCATGTGATTATGGACTTTCCGAATTGATTTTCCTCTGAGTTCAGTATTTTTGTGATTTTACTTTTGACTTACTACCAGTATATAGTAATTTACGTTTTCTGTCACTTGGACATTTTGCACGGGAATACACAATCCACAAAATGGTTACACTATAAAAATACAAGAAGAAAGCCACTGAATCTGAAAAAAAAAAGGTTCCTCTTCCCGTTTCATTAACTTAAAGAAGATAGCTCTCCGCTGTCAACGCAGATTGAATGAGTAACTGCTTTGTGAATCGGAAGAGTTTTATCGAAATATCCTTAAAGAAATCGTTGAAATAGTTTTATCGAAATATCCTTAAAGAAATCGTTGAAATAGTCTTATCGAAATATCCTTAAAGAAATCGCTGAAATAGTCTTATCACATATTCTTAAAGAAATCGTTGAGTAGTCTTAAGAAAATATTTCTAAAGAAATCGCTGAAATAAAAAATGGATGACTATGTAAGGTATATTCTGTTTTAAGGAACACTTCGAAAAATAATAATTATGAGTGTTTACAAAATTGAAAAGTTGAAAGAAGATTTAAATGTCCATATGATGTTAAATATCCTTAATATTTAAAACAATAAGTAAAGTAGGCTATAACAGAATTATATAACATCATACTGGGGTTTTAATGTTGCTATGCGAATACATTCGTCGACTACTAACTTCAATTAATTGTTCTGGCTCGTGAAATGGACAGACTGGTGTGCTCGAAAATTTAGTTATCGAAATTAGGTATTGTTTGGGAAATTGTTTTATGCTAATGACTATTTTAGTGTGTGGAACACTCCAAAAATAAGTGAATGGAAAGCAATCAATTTTTTTTAATACATGAGCTTTTACAAAGCTTTGTTACGAATATAAAAGAGATTATTTTGTTCAATTTCACTTTGTAGCAAGCGTAACACTTGTCTCAATAATTAATAAAAAGTCAGACATGTAATGTTTGCATACATATTTTATAATATTATGATTTGAAAGAGAATTACTTTAAAAAATGTATGATTATGGTTTAGAAATAACTTTTATTCAATGTGATTATCGGCGTAAATCATCTATTGATTGGGTCGTCCTTTATATAAGAAGAGTCACGTTTTCTACTGTTTTCGCGTAATCGGTTTTTCCACTGCAACGAAAGATATTGTGCAACAATGGATACAAGAATGACATATTATAAAACAACAAAAAGATCAACTTTGGAAATTCAAATTCAAACAATACACTTCTACGTCATTCAAGATATCTTTCAAACGTATGATATGAATTTGAATGCTGACATTTCATACATTTTGCACCAACGTCAACGACGAGCCGCAAATCCGTGTTTATTACTAATATGACATTATTGGAATCGGCAAAAAAGACATGAGAAACAATGTTTTTGTTTAAATAGGTACCATTTGTAAATGTATTCTGTACGTTATTTTGAAATCGGTTTATATATTGGCTCTTGTACTACACGGACCTTGCCAATAAAGTTGTAGGTATTGTTAGTCTTTCTTTTAATTTGCCGGAAAACATTAGTATAGCAATAAACCGAACCAATTTAGAAACTGTTAACATTCCACACATATTTCCGTGTTAATGTCACAACTATATTAAACACAAATGTGTACATTTGAAAATTCGTAGACATATTTTTAAAACTTCACAATGATTATACACGATCAACTAATGACAAATGGAAAAAGAATGCAAATTGACAAACTTTCTGTTTTGTACAAAGTTAATGTAAAAGATAATTGCTATGAAATAAATGAGGCAAATGTTTTATTTTTTGATTTTATAAACTTGAAAATAAGGCATAAGCATACAAAAAAGGTTTGTGACTGAAATTTGACTTATTTCCCTGCAAGTTACAAACTACATAGTGCTTTTTTTATATTCCTTAATACATAGTTTCGATTGATAATAAGTCAAAGCTCGCAATGAGAAATCACGGCGATGTCTAATACGGCAGTTACGATGCATTTGGCATTCTGTAATAGTTGCACGTTCGAGCACTGTGTTTGCTTTATTCGTTTTTGTATTCATTATTTGCACGATATATACTCTGCATAATAAGAAATGATCAAAAATTACTTTGAAGGTTTACTAAAAAATATTGGATTTAGAAGAGGACAGTCAATTCCTTGAGACTGACGAATAAAAATCTATTACAATTAGAGTAACTTCCGGTTACTTTAAAGCAGGTACCGTGTATGACCACCGCTCGCTGCTAAGATCGCTCACATCTTCTTGGCATGTATGCTTTCAATGTTCCAATGTTGTTGCAAGGAATTGCTTGCCATCCTGTTGCAACACGTGAACATGAGTTAGTGTTAATCTAGGGTCTGGGGGTTAATGCTGGCGTTTCATTTTACCTTGTAAAATATATATTTTGCTGTTTTTTATTATCATCCAAGTTATGAGTTTCTCTTTTTTAACAGGATATTTATTTACTTTTGAACAGTTCATATAACCTTCCAAATGCTTTTTGTTTGTTATGAAATAGCTAGTCAAAATATTGCAAATATTTTTCAGCTTTACACATACATGATGAAAATTCAACTGCTCCTTATTTTGAAGCTCGGGACGACAATGTAGCATTTCGCATTGGTGAAACAGCAACTTTATTATGTGCAGTGGCTAATCTAAATACTAGATTTGTGAGTACAATTATTAGAATACTAAGTAGTTTAATTATATTTTGTAGACTACAGTTTTAATTTTCAGTGTCTAAAAGACTAGCGTTTTGTCTCAAAAAGTTAACAACTTAAATGCATCTACGTATCATACAGTAAATTATAGATCATTGGAAAGCGTATAAGCTGTGTCGTATCTTCTGTTATTGTGTATCGCCCATACTTCGTATTGTGCAACTGATGTTTAGTTAAGGTCAAAGATTAAGAATAAACATTCCTAAATTTTAACAAGAATGTTCAAAATGTCATCTGGTGGTACTTGTATGATACTTTTTTTACGTACGTAATTGGACAGAATATTATACTTCCAAATCAAATGTACATCAAAATGTTAAAAGCACAAAATTTACAGGGCAAAATTGCATTTTTTAATAAACCCTTTCAAACTTGAGCTTAAAGCAAAATACATATTTATGTATCAACATCTATATGTAAAATCACATTACTTAATCGTTAATAGTGAAAGATATTTTTATTGTTCACCCGGATTTATTTTAGCTTTACCAAGCTAAGCAAGAGTTGTGTCCCTTAGATTGTCGAACTTCTGGTGTTCGTTTGAATCGAACTACGTGTATCTCGAAATATTTCTCTGGTCCGGCTGACTTCGACATAACGAAAGTCGACTGTATTTAACTGCATTTAATATGATAATGTTCAGAAATCAGCTTTTTAATAACACACGAATCGAATTGACTCCTTTTCTCTAATATGAAAAAAGATTAACACATGAATCGAATTGACCTCATTTTCTCTAGTATTAAGAATAAAAAAAGCAAAACAGCTACTGACAGGTCTACAACAGCGGGCTTTACGGAGCAATGTGAAAGCGCTATTTTTTGTCAGAGGTTGACTACTTATACAAAATGTTTTTGGTAATGATTTGGTCGAATTGTTGCACACCTACACAAATAGTCTTTCGTCATAGCTATTTGTTCTACATGTAATAATTTATCTATAAAGAAAGTATAATTATAACTATTATCATGGCGAATTGCTTAAATTTTCAAACAAAAGCCATACAGAGACTGTTAGTTGATATAGATAAACTCCCCACAGATGACAGGCTTAAATAGTGTACACTAGACGCCCACTATGTCTAACGACGACTTACCGGTTGTGCTCGAATAAAAACAAAGTAAATAAAAGGTCTTATATAGAGCATTCAAGACCTGAAATTACTGAAGGTTTTGTAAAATACAGTTTAGGTTATCTATACCTGGTATAGAAAATATATACTATTTAAAAACAGATGTAATGCTTTGATAACAGTCAATATATTATTATGACAATATCAGTGATATGCCATGTCAACGCGGAAGTGCTGACTACTAGGCTGGTGTTACCCTTGGGAAGGAAACCTCCAGAACAGAAACAAATCAGTAGTGGAATGTAACGACTAGTTTAAAATAAACTCATCAAAAATTAAACGCTCATCATGTAAATAAACTAAAATAATCAAAGATACCAGGATTGAAATGAAATGTAAATGCAAAATGTTAAATTTTAACAAGGTAATTAAGTATTTTGATGGGCTTCTCTTCTTCTGACACGCGCCAAAACCCAGTGTCTAGAATATAATAGTTTTTTTTTTATTATTTTGTCGGTCAATGCAAGACTATATATTGAAGCATTAATAGTTTTTGAGGGAAATAAAAATATTGATTAAAAGGTTTTTTATTTTTTTTAATGATAATTATAAAATTACAAACAAAAAAGACAAAAGATTTTTCAATTGGCTGGCTATTTAGATTCATAAAACGTCATTGGAATACCAAAGTGTAGCTCCCTATATTCACATTAAAAGCATGCATCACGCGTAAATTATTTCCCTCAAACATTTTTGTAATTTTCAATTGTGTATTTTTAATCTAATATTGACACTATCTTTTTGAAGATGGTATTATTTTGGGCAACTGTATTTGTTATATGTTTGGTTGTGTAAATAGCAATGCGCGGGGTTGCAGTATTTTGATGATTACAGCACTTCCTCAGTTTTTTATTTTGTTTTATGATGATTAAACATTATATCACAGACAAATAATTTTGGTTTTTACTTGTTTTTTCTGCAAAAGTACGCTATCTATTAAATATTTTAAGTGCATTTGACAATTGACTTATAGTATGTTTTTGCTAAAACCAATTTCACAGTTCTAAACTGAATTTTGTTATGTTGAAGAAAGAATATGCAAAAATGCAGATGTCTTGTAAAATTTGAAAATGTCCGTCCTTTACTTTTCATCATTAATTGACAGGAATTGCACAGTACGAATATTCGACGACAAAGCAAACAATGTATTACAGATAGTATGCTTTGGAATAGTAAATGATTAAGTTGTAAATTGAAATGTAATCGTTAATGTCACTCGATATAAAAATGCATACTATATTGTAACGAATAATTCGAACGCATTCTTAATGTATTGTTCTTGTCCAATCCAAATTGTTTCAGACGCTACATTTCATGTATAACTATGACATAACTATACGCGACAGAAACATATTTATGTTATTAAATCCAAACATATGATTGCCATTTTGTAATTTTCTATTTTCCTGTCAAACTGAACGAGACAATTGGTAAATCAATGCGACAACAGACATTTTTTTCTGAAAATCAAATTTCAATTATTCTATAAAAAGCCTATAACTAAGTTACTAGATTAGACACATGGTGGAATTCTTTCTCATTTAAAGTGAAGATTAATTGAACAATCTTTTAATGAAGTAACTGTTCTATTTGATGATATCGATACTTTATTAAATTTAATGTATTGAAGGTTTTTTTCGATCTTGTATCTTGTCTAGTCATTGTTTTTTTTTTATATAAGTACATAGTTCGGTGTGTATTTTTATTTTCATTTTGTATAGTTCAATGAAACCACATTAAAGTAATGTAATTGTCATACAAGTGAGAGGTTTAGATAGCTTTTTTCTACAAAACTGTAGTTCTGAAAACACCTCTACCATTGCAAGTCAGGAACATGACCGTTGTAATCCATTCGTTTGATGTGTATGATTTTGTGATTTTGGCATTTGATTAGGGGTTTTCCTTTTTGTGATTTCATTTTTAACGATGATACTCATTTTCACCATTTAGGTTTATTGGAGACGTACATCTGAGTCTCATCCTTTGATAATAGGAGATTTTGTATATAGTCCTGACCAGCGACATTCTATAAAACGTGTAGCAAGAAAAAATGAATGGAATCTAGTTATCAGAGATCTACAAGCTGATGATGCGGGAGTATATGAATGTGCAATTAGTACAAAAGAAAAAGATATCAGAAGACTGGTAATCCTGCGAGTAAACGGTTTGTAGTTGGGTTTTTTTTTTTCTTTGAATATTTACATAATTTGATAACCTCGTTGGTATTTCTGCTATAGTTTTTTCATGGAAATAAAATATGACAGACATAAACACTTATTTAAAGCCTAAATACAATACTAATTCAGTCGATTTAAGAACGCTGCTGTTGTGAATATATATTTCCTTTGGCTAAAAATCGTAACATTTATATCAGTCAGTATTTAGTTTTAAAGTTGAATTTCTTTTGAGTTTTCCTATTTTACTTTTGCTTTCGTATTTGACTAAGGCATTTTTTTAATTGGATGGTTCATCTTGTGTTATATATTTTGATTTTTTTTATGTTACGTTTTTTCTCATTCTTCTGATATCCTTTTAGGTCATATAAATGATGCATTAAATACACCCTATAATTTAGGCCACGTTAATAATACACCAAATACATTCATATCTGTTATAACAAGAAATCAGAGATTTTTCCAAAACAAATTTGAAATTCTATTTGTAAAGGTCAACTGTAACAACTGTAACATGATATTGAAAGTAATTGTAACAAAGTCTCCAATGTATAATTTGTCAATATAGCTGGCTCTCATCCCACAATTCTTTACTACTGTGAAAGTCCTGCTATGACCGTTTATTTAACTATCGCCTGATCTGCTAAGAAATCGTTAAATTCTCGCGAGACACTAATAAATCTGCACTGACTGTTATACTTTTTTTCATATCAGATTTCCTCATCTTAATTCGTATAGTGATTTTATTTTACAGTTGCAACACAGATGTTTAACAAGTTGCATCTAAAGAAGGAAAACGGTAATATGTTTCAGAAATCTGTTACAAATGTATTCTATCTAAATTCTATTTAAGAAGTGCATCATTTAACAGCACGGTTGTGGATAGGTGTAGATTTATTTTTGTCAGCTTAGACAGCTAACTTACACATTAAAACGGTCTGTAAGGTTTGTTTGACACATACCGAGAACTTTGATGAAGTCCTTGATTTCATACTAGTTTTTGATTGATAAATATTGATAAACAGTGACTTAAAGAAAATAGTGGTAAAGCTTTCAAATTTTACAGTTAATTCACAGCAGTCTGTTTCGACTTTTCTATTTTCACAGTATGAATTAGATTGAAGTATGTCCTTAATAGATAGTAAATATCTGGATAACATACATATATGATCAAGTTTTACTTTCCACCAAACTTCAATAAATCGTGAATCAAGAGTTAATAAAAAAAGTAAAAGAAAAAGAAATGCATGATTAAATATGCGGACCTTTGTTCATATAAGAGACTCGAATTATAAGTAAGCAGTCACTTACAGTTCATTGGTGAAAGTCATTAAGGAGTTTTATCTAACATCTTTTTTTGTTTTTTTAAATAACGTTAGAAGAGCAAGTGATGAACACAATAAATTTTACATCCGCATATTTAAGACGGTCTAGGAATGATATTTACTCTCAACAAATGATTAGCAATCATAGCACACTTTCCTTTTTATAAGCATTTATGAAAGATAAGCTTCTAAAGTAATCGAGATAAAATCACTGTCCATATCAATAGTACTTGAGTACAGATTAATTTAAAGTTATTGACTTTTGATTTTTTTTAAATGTGCTCTTGCAGGCCGTACTTTGACCTATAATGGTTTACTTTTATAAATTGTGAATTAGATGGAGAGTTGTCTCATCGGCACTTATACCACATCTTCCGATATCTATATCTTAGCAGTATCAAAGAACTTTGTAGATGGATTTTTTTAAAACACATGAGAACATTGATTTCAGAACAAATATTTGTAAAAAAAAAACTTTACCAAAAATGCACAAGAATTCAATTTGTATTATTGGTTGGAGTATAAACATTTATAAATGCAGAACCTTATAGAAGCTTCAAATCAGATAAATCCATATAATCCTATAGGAAGAATAAGTTTTCTAAATTGAAATTTGAATATAAAAAATGGTAAATGACTTAATATTTGAAAAAGAGTTATTCCAAAAAGCTGATACAAAACAGCAACATTAATTTACCGCTGTTTAAACTCGTAACCAATAAACAATTATTGCCATATGTGGAGCAGGATCTGCTTACCCTTCCGGAGCACTTGAGACCACCCCCAGTTTTTGGTGGGGTTCCTAGTACTATTATTTGTCTTTTGTCCTTTTTCTTTTTAGCCATGGTGTTTATTTTGGACCTAGGAGTTTAACTGTTTCTTAGGTATCTTGTGCCCCTCCTTTGTAAAAGATTTTAGTCAGAAATCAGTAATAAGTACAAAAATGAAGACATAAAACAGCAATTCTAGAGGTGACAGTGTCCTTAAAAACAAAATGATTGGTTTTATGCTTCTTTTTGTCTTCGTAACATTGGTGTAATAAATGAAACCAACACTATATAAGTGTTATGCGATCTAAGCGCGTTTTCAGTTCCTCGGGAACGCTTAAAGTCGAAAGTCGAATATTAATTTGATAGACAATGATTTTGAACACCTGTCGCAGTTGAAGAGCTATATGATCAAAAAGGATAAAAACAAAAAATAAAAGCAAAATTCCCTATGATCAACTTTGCCTAAGGAATTTGATAAGTTTCTTATTATAGAATTTAAAAATGGACAATTATAGTAATGTTTGTAATAAATTATGTCAGTACCCAAATACTGACTACTGAACTGATGATACCGTTGGGGACTGATCGTACGCCAGAGGCAGTATGGTAATAATGTTCATATTTTAACAAGAGACTTTGTTATATATTTCAAAAGATTAATTTAACACTTGCAAGTACTTGGGTTCTTCCTTTTAGTGAAAAATCAATCAACAATCCAACTATACAACAAACTCCTTATATAGAAACAATCGCAATTTCTGTTTGAAATTATTGAAATTCATCTTAAAATTCTAAATACTGGTGAAAATCAATCATTTTCAATTTAAAATCAACCACAATTATAGAGATATCATTCTAAAGATTGCAAATATCTATTATAATTGCAACAAAAAGTCAAAACGACTTATTAAATTAAAAAATGTACATGGTTAATAGTTTATATACTGTACCCTTATAAAAAAAAATAAGGTGATGTAGTATGATGACACATTGAGAATATTAGTTGACTCGAATCTTTTCTTTTTTGTATACTAAGTACATTCATGAACGTACACCTGAAATACAAAAGAACATGCACCAAGTTTATTGTTGAAATGTGTATGTAATGATTTAGTTGATAAGAAATAATAGTATTTAAACCTATTAACTTATAATAATTCTTAACTTTCCTGTGTTATAGATTAAATTTAGGAAAAATTCTTATGATTATATTTACTTTACAGATAAGATTAGCATTAAACCTCGTAAGTATTACATCATAATCACAATATATAGCTAAATCAGTCGTATTTGCTTCTTCTTTTAAATGCATTAGTTGCTAACCATTGCTAACTAGATTGACACACATTTTCCTGATTTATTTTTCAACAAAAACTCGGGACAAAAAACAGATTTACAGTTGCATTTATAAGTACATATGATAATGATATCGACTTCACATTGAAATAGTGGGTTGAAAAAAGTACATGATGGTATAACACGATTCAAGATGCTGTGATTGTCCGGTCTTACTCCTTGTCAAACAGTGTCGTTATATTAGAACCACAAAGTCATTAATTAACACATATATTCTAAAACCATTTGTTGGCATGATACGGGTTATGTTCTTTTCATATATTTTGTGAATTTAGGGTGTATTATTCGGACATATCGTGTTTGATTTTCATATCATTAAACATAATCTTTCAATCAGTTAAACTGGCGTTTGAAGCTGACATGTCAGTAACTGCTAGAAGTCCTTTGTTAATTAATGTACAATTGTCATTTTCCTTAGTTTTTTTTTTTGTTACCTTTTCTGACAACTGACTCTGCCGTCTTTTTAGCTGAGTTTTTCTGTGCGCATTTCTGTGTGTTTGTTTATTTTACATTGACAATTTTACATTGACAAAACGTATTAGGGGGTTTAGATCTCACACATGTTTTAAAAAATGTCCTGTACCAAGCCAGGAATATGACATTTGTTATCTAATAGTTCGTTTCTATGTGTGTTGCATTGCATTGTTTTTGTTGCACTTCAGTGTTCTATTGTTTCCTTCTTCTTTTTTATTAGAGTTGATGTGCTTCCCTCTGTTTGGTTTGTAACCCAGATGTGTTTTCTCGCAATCGATTTATGAATTTTGAACAGAGGTATACTATTGTACCCTTTATATAACACCGCTGCGTTTTTGCGACTGTCCAAAGTCAGGAGACTCTTGCCTTTGATAGTCTTGTATGTGTTTTCTAAATATTTTAGTCCATTAATATGTTTCAGAGTGTGACGTCCATTTTCACTGAACTAGTACACATTTGTGTTGACGGGTTAAACTGAAGACAACCTCCGTGTTCGGGATTTTCTCGCTGTATTGAGGACCTATTGGTAGCCTTGGGCTGTTTTCTGCTCTTTGGTCGAGTTGTTGTCTCTTTGATTCAATCCTCATTTCCATTCTAAGTTTTATGTCAACCAAACAGTAAAAGTTAAAGATGTGAAATTGAACGATAACTTGTCACGTTACGATCTTCATTAATGAGTATAACCCGTACCATATAGTGGTATAAATAGTCAACATTTCAATGTAATGGCCACTTATTAATATTATATATAATGTCACAAACAGAATATAGTAAAGTCGTAAGGTTAATCTCTTCATCCCGAATAACATTTCCTTCAATTCAACCGTACAGTAGCAATCAACTTCTGGGTTCTTGTTGTTGCAAAAATGAATGGCATCCATGGGCGGGTAATCGGTTTTGGGCTTTTTTCGGGTTTCCTTAAATTTGTAAATTTAATGGAGTTCTTTTAAGGTAGAGAAATAAAGGCAACAGTAAGTAATAAACCATTGTTCGAAAGTCATAAATCCATTGCGAGAAAACAATCCGGGTCACAAACTTAATTTAGCCGAAGATATTAATAAATTGGAGTAAGTATCACCGTTCTCTTCCTTTCATCAAATTATTCCACGTGAATCCTAATACGCAAGTCTTATTATATTGCGTTTTTCTTCGATTGCTTCACGAAAAGCGGAGATAATCAGGGATGGTGTGGGGATGAATTATCAGAGTTTGGTTCGTAGATCTTCGAATCAGACACATTTGCTCTGATCATAGATTTCAGTTCCGACTCTAGAGAATTGATTACTATAAAAGGCAATATATGAATGATTTGATTTGTATACATATAACTTACGTGGATAAGTGTTTTATTTACGTCACGATATAATATAAATTAAATAAAGAGAAAACAAATGATGAACGGATAGGACCACGCTCCGGATATTGAAGACTGTTCAGTTTTTGCTTGCATCAATTATTTGTCTCCAGTTTAATTAGACACAGTTTACTTGTAGTCATAAAATGCATTGTTCATCAATATTTGAACGTTACTCCATAGTCAATAAAACTAATTTGAATTTTCAAGATTAGTTTTAAGTTATCACGCAAGGCGTAACAAAGAAAATATAGAGGAAAGTATGAGCAGTAATAAATTTGAAGACCTCTGTGATTAACCTTTCTAGACAACCATAGAGTTATCAACTAACTTTTAAAAAACAAATGTCTATAGTTTGTCTTTATCTGGGTAGGTTAATATTTCTTGTTAGAAAAAAACAGTGAAATGTTTTAAATGCTTTAAGCAATGTATTTCCAGTTTCCCGGGATCACTGATTTTGTTGTTAAATGCTTATAAATGATTGTAATAAGTCTAGGCTACTGTTGACTGAACATGTTTTGTTACCTAAAATTACTCTTGTAAGTATAGTTACAAGACTGTATGTACTTTTCAATTTCGATTTTATATGTAAAGATTTTCAGAAATGTTCTCAATTTTACACTTCCTGTTTTGTTTGGTGCATTTTGTTCATTTTCTTTAGCTCTCATTTTTTTTTCATATTATGACAGTTTTGTGTCTCTTGGTTTAATTTTCTTTTGACAATTATGTAGTCTATCTTATTTTACCTGCGGTATATTTCACCCTTTATATCTTCTGAATTTCTTTGTGTGATGTTCGACATTGTTTTGATAATTTGTCATTTTTAACCAGGGAATCTTGTTTTGATAATGTGTCCTTTTTAACCAGGGAATCCAATTATTTGCAATAATTCTTGTTTACGATGAATTAAACTATTAAAAATAATATCTTCTTCTTCTATTCATTTCGCAGAAATTATTATGTCTGGAAAAGACTTTGTTAGTAAAGGCCAGAAAATTGTACTGACTTGTAATATAACTGGTGGAGATCATTATACTCCGGATGGAGTTGACTGGTTTATTAATGGACATAAAGTTGATCATCGAACCATGCCCCGCATGAGAATATACAACAAGGTTGACAATCAGCTTAAAACATTTTATAGTACTTTAGAAATAAGACGTTCATTAATGGATGATAAAGGAATGTATGTCTGTAGAGGTCCATATTCTAAAACATCTAGTATCTCGTTACACGTTCTCGATGGTAAATATTTTATTTCATTTGTAATGTATTTTTCACTTTACCTTTGTGTTTCAAATGAAAAAAAAATCATCGTTACCTCAATGGACATAAATATTCGTCACTTATCACTTCATATTTCATATAATCAATGTTTTGACGGCTAACATTTTTTATTAATTGCAATTATTTGTAGCTAGATTTTAATGAACTTGGTACATGTACCCGTAGAAGCATAATCGGTTTATTTGCGGGGATTTTTTTGTCAACATTTGTTTGTTAAGCGTTTAATTCTTATGATGATATGAACACAAGAAGTTTTTTTTGTCTGGAAAATTCCGTCATATTTTAACAATTGTATTTCCTAAATATAATACATGCTAACATCATGAGAAACTGACGGAATAAAAAAGTCCACGAATGTATCATCAGTTCAGAAACATAGTTTTGCTATTGACATGTTCCACCTCTCGGCGGCAAAGTTGACCTAGTTGATTTTGGTTATTCTTATTTTACTAATTTTGGTTAAAGAAAACTCCTGACAAATCTAAGAATTGATACGTCCTTTGCTCTCAAATGTTTGGGTGTGAAAATTTCCTGGTAATTCCAGAGATACGCTTCAGATGCATAATATAAAAAAAAGTGCTAGCTTTCTATAATATGCATGCACTAAATGTGTTTTTCTAAATTATAAAGGGGAATTTTATTCACTGAAATACAATTATCAGACTAACTTTGATTAATTATTAGAATATCTTAAAGGGACTTTGGCTGCAAAATTCATATTCACCGATTTAACGCAAATTCTTACATTTGATTTAAAACATAATAAAACCTATATCCAAATTATAAAAAGTCTAGAATAAACAATTTACGAGGCATGGGCTCGATGGTATGTATCATGGTTAAGTGTGAATTTTACTTCAGACGCAATCTAGTTGATTATTGATTAGACCTCCGAAGACTGCCACAGTCATATAAGCGATATAAACATAAACATAGATATAAATAGCACTCTTCCGATTAGATTTTTTTTAGGTCTGTTTAATTTCATATTAAAGTTTAAAATCACATGTCAATCATCCATCGTTTTAACCTGTATAAGACTAGAGTTTTTGTGAATTACATCAGTCAACCAAATGATTTACCATTGATTCACTCTCAATGTTGACATTCTTTTAATAATTCGTGCGTTTTCAATCTCTAGCTTAGGGGTTAAAAAGTAAAATCACAAAAATACTGAACTCCAAGGAAAATTCAAAAAGGAAACTCCCCAATCAAATGGCAAAATCAAAATATCAAACACATCAAACGAATGGACAACAGCTGTCATATTCCTGACTAGGTACAGGCATTTTCTAATGTAGAAAATGGTGGATTGAACCTGGTTTTATAGCTAGCTAAACCTCTCACTTGTATGACAGTTGCATCAAAGTCCATTATATGGTCACCGATGCGTGAACAAAACAAACAGACACAATAGGTAAAAATGTCAAAAATTGGGGTACAGCAGTCTACATTGTGTTATCATCTTAATCACAATAAAAACAACAAATGTAACGAAGAAGCACAGCGACAGGAATACGGATTCAATGAGGTTGAATTATTCGATTGCAAGTGGATAATTCATCATCGATGTTTTCTTAGCTTTTTTTTAACAAAATTGAACCATAATGGCCGCTAAAAGCGGAGTGGTATTTCGCTATTTCTCTTTCATTGATGATTAACAAAAAAATCATATTATTTTTTTTTTAAGTCCCGTAGCTTGTGCCCCTTCAACTTCAATGAAAACCGATCGAGTTTCTAAAACTCTCTTACTTAATCGAGATTAATTATATGTTGTTTATTTCAGAACAAAAGTCTAGCGTTGATAAACGGGGTAAGTGTTTATGTTGATATACTATAAGTGTGTATATTCTAACTAATCTGAATCGTCTAGAAAGAGTCACTTGTTCATCTATATTTTTAAAGGAAGACTCAACACAGCAGTTAGAAAAGTAGTATTGCACAGTTAATTTAGAATTTCAGACACTATTGTAAAAACCAATTAAATTAATTGCTGCTCTTCCTCTAGCTTATAAATGATCTAACAATTGCGGCCTTTGTATGAAGTCGATACGGGTATGTATCGACATGAAGAAGTAGGTCGACCTCTGACTTCGTCCTCAGTCAATACACTTTTTATGTCGATATATTTACGTATCGACCACATACAAAGGCTGATATTGTATAGTAAACACTTTGATAAATAAAGATTAACACAGTTACTGACTACGTTACAATATACATAGATCTGTTAGAAATCCTGATCTGTCTGATGATTACCTACAAATATGTCAAGAAGGTGTATTGTTTACTACAGAAACTATGTACAGTGATAGCAAGTTATTACATTTGAAAATTTGAATCATAATAATTTGTGCTCTAAGACAATTTTATGAATAAAATTGTTTGAATGGATATGGTTAGTTGACGAAATGTCCAATTTCTGGTTGATCAAAAAGATAATATATAATAATTATATCTGACGTAACCGTCCATCTTAGAACTGCGTAGCTAAATCCTGATATTAAAGCAATTTATACCAACCATCTTCGTTTGATCAAGATAAACAATATAACATGTCCAACAATAACAATTCTATCTTAAGTAAGAAACGACAATACACTGGTATCGCATTACTTTTTTGTGGATCGTGAGTACAATTATTACTTTTTTGTGGATCGTGAGTACAATTATTTCAGCATTACTTTTTTGTTGATCGTGAGAACAATTATTCTAGTATTATTTTGTTTTCTATTTCGTACTACCAGCGTCATAAAATAACCAATACCATCGAGCAAGATGACACACATTTCAGTTTCCAAAAAACCCTGTGTCATTTCAATAATTGATAGATACCATATGACTTGTTTTGATATAATTATTATGTTATTATGGAAACTTTGTTGTATGGCCTTTGTGTGTACAACGAATCTTAACCTATACTAATTTTTTTTTCCAGATTTTGCGAATGATTCAGCAATTTCCAGATATTCATTTCAATGGAAGCATCATTGTTGTTTATTTTTATTCAGTTTATCTGCAACCTTAACATCACACATTTGGTTAATTATATGATGAGTATAGATTGTTATTGAATGTTGAAAGACCTTAACAAACATATTACCTCAGGAAGACCTCATTTTCAGTTTATCAATAAGAGAAGGATCGTTATTTGAATGTTTATTTAAAAAAGAAAACGAAAATCTGAAAAATATTTAAGATCACGAATGTTGCGGTAAAATAGAAGTTTTCAAGTTATCCAGTCGTTTTTCTAAACTCTGCCTTTATCAACAAAAGTGCCTTAACATAACGCATTCATTTTGCGGGAAATTGTGAGAACAAATATCGTGGAAGGTAAGACACTTTCATAATTGCATCGCCACAAAAACATGCGGACAGTTAAACATTTCACCGGTATATCACTATTCATTCTTCCAAATTGTTCAAAATTAAGAGTAACAGTAATATACAAGTGTAAATAATTGAGAAGACAAATCCGTTTTACAAACTAAAACCGACGGAGCACACATCAACTATAACAAAACAAAGAAACAACAGGGACACTGTAGTGCAACAAAAACAAACGCCAAAAATACATAGAAACAAACTATTTGATAACAACTGCCATATTTCCGACCTTAAAATAATATTTTCAATATTTTATAAATACAGTTTTCCTTTTTGTATGCAGTACTGGATTTCTTATCGTCATTTTGTACATTTATTTAAATTGTATTTTACGATACAGTATGCTTGAATTTTGAAACAAAATATGACACTGTAAAAGCAATTAAAGATTGCGCCAACTATGACTGCAATTGAGAATAAAAACGACGCAATGATGATAAAATTTTTGAAATTTTTTTAACTATTTTTATATATATGACATTAATATTGTTGACAAAAAGTATGCGCTAAATTGCCAACTTTAGGTCAAACACATAAATTGCTTAATGGTCATTACGTCAAAGTGACTGTGTGCACCTAAGTGTCCAGATTCTGTTTATTTATCAATAACATAATTTTGAAAGGCATACATTTACATTGTTTTGCAAATTCAGTAGCCAATGAATGGCTCAAGTAGCCTACCTTCTACTTTATAAAGCGTCAATACCATAAAATCCAAACAAACCTGCTATAATATCACAAAAAATCAATCTTTCTGCAATATTACTCAATCACTTCATTAATATACTAGAATCTAATATAATCAAATCTAATGACTGTCAGTCAAAAGGACTTGATGACATTGTGTCTATTTAATGTTTGTCTTAGGACTGAACGAGCATATGTCTATATTCCAATTTTTAGCTGGGTGGGTTGAAAAACAGAGGTATATAGATGGCTGTTTAAAGCAGTATGTATTGCACTGAACTAAGCTAACTTGTACTTGTAATGACATTGTGTACAATTAGAAAAAAAATTGTTCCTGCATTTGGATCCATATTTCATGCTTTCCAAACATAACATTGCGACAAAAAAATGAACTATCATAATTAAAATCTATAATTTTGTATACTTTGCAATTCTCTGCACATTCTTCAATTTCAGTATTCTTCATAAAAAGGGTTAACGTAACTCTTATAAGAAGATTATTTTCCGTGCTATTTTTCTGTGTGTTTAATTTTCGTTTTTGTTTTATTAGGCGCTATTTATCTTGAAACTAACGTTTTATCAATTGCTTTACAGAGAGGAATCAAATGAGTTGTCAAAGCTGGAATACTTAACCAGAATTAAACCATATAATTGATAGATCTCAGGTGGAATTGCTTCGCTTTACCATATAAAGATGTGTATTCAGATGTTTAAAACTATATCGACAACTGCATCAGGCTTAAGTCAATCGATTTAACTTGAAAACTGAAGACTGTAATCGTTTATCACACAACTTGTGGGTGACACGATGTATCATCTGTAGATTCGATTACGTGTTGGAATGTTGATTATCTATTAAGATATGTAGTTAACATCAATGGTGAGAGAAATAAAAACAAATATTGGAGTAAAACTGTGGAACGATTACTCCAATAAAAATAAAATCAGCTTTAATTAAGATAGCGATAAACATGAATAATGAATGCATTAATAAACAGTAAGACGCAATAAGTACCGTTCTGTTTGGTAGTATTTTTGTAGATTTCTTACAAGTTGTTTCTTTAGCAATATAACCAAAGCATTTGTTTTTGTTTTACAAGTTTAAATCTGGTTTACGTTTTTTTAATCTTATTTCATTTCGATTCGTGATTTATTTTGACAATTGAATAAAAAGAGATGTAAACGTTGATGAAACAGTAACCCTATGACAAAGATACCTTCATATATCTTCAGAATAACACATGTATAGTTTTCAACATTAAACAAATGTCTATACAATATGCTCAGCTGTAGACAATATTTTTAATATTCATTGATAAAAAAATATATATTTGGAAAATTTATGTTTAGAAAATTGATGAACGTTTTTATTGCAAATCCCCTCCGTCATTCTGTCATCCAAAAATCTTGGTAGTTTTGAACTGTTTTTTAATATTAACGTATAATGAAGATGGCTTTGTGTTTCGGATAAACTATTTCTGATCACTTACCATGGAATAACTGGTTTAAACCATTTCATAACAAGAGTGCACACGCTGAAATGTCTCGCCTTCTTTACTAATCATTGATATTATGTTGATAGTCCTAAATATAAAGCTTTATTACAACTGTCACATAAACTCAACATTAACCAAGAAAACTAAACATTGATCAATGAACCATGAAAATGAGGTCAAGGTCAGATGAACCATGCCAGGCAGACATGTACAGCTAATAATTCTTCCATACAACAAATATAGTTGACCTATTGCTTATAAATTAAGAAAAACAGACTAAAACACAAATACTTAACACTAACCAATGAACCGTGAAAATTAGGTCAAGGTCGAATAAAACCTACGCTACTGACATATAGATCATAAAATATTTCCATACACCAAATATAGTTAACCTATTGCATATAGTATTAGAAAAATAGACCAAAACTCAAAAACTTAACTTTGACCACTGTCATGGTCAGATGACACCTTACAATCATCCATACACCAAATATAGTAGACCTATTGCATATATATGTACTTTTTTTTAGATTCTGGTACTGAGATGACCGCTTATGTAAATTTCGAGGTGTAAGTCTAAAACTGAGGCAGAGGAAACCGCGTTTATTGATTCTTTAATTTCTAGTTCTGAATGAAATATTAATGGAACCCAATCAGAAAAGTTTAAATATTGCTTATCTCATTATTTTCTTTAATATCGACGGTCACAAAAAATAACAATATTCCAATGTTTGTATCATTAGTACGGTCTCTGGGATTCTGGCATTTACCACAATACGAATCATGTAATCTTAAAATTAATATATTATAGTATACTTGATTAAAATTAATCTTAACAGATCAACCACATTTTAAAAGGTTATCTTTGCCGGTAGCGGCTTACGAGTCTTGTATCAGATTTCGCTATTTTCTACCAGCTTCACACTGCAACCATATCAATACATTTGGTCTGCATAAAAAAATAATGTCAACAATTAACATTTAATAACAACAATCTTAACAATATTGAACAGAACTTTCAATACATTTAAGTAATCAAATAGTGCCAAAGTCGTAACTTAACTACTAACCGTGTATTGAAATAAGTTCCGCCTCCGTACTAACCGTGTGTTGAAATAAGTTCCGCCTCCCTACTAACCTAATATGGAATATACGCGATCTCCACGCGGACGCTTTTAACCAATCATTATCATTATCATAGAAATGTGTAGGAGGTAAGATAATGCTATTTATCCGCCTTTACACAAAGCAAACACGTGTATCTAGTTGGGTTTACCCCACAAGCACCACTTTTGGCAATACAATCAGATATTTATATAAAGGTTTATCATAAACTTTCGTCAAATATATGCGTTTTTGTGCTAATGCAGCGTAAAGCAACCAACAATCAATCCATCGTCAAATAAAACCATGTCTTTGATTACAATATTTTGTACATTTCACACTTTAGCTTATGACGAACCTTAACACTAGTCTAATTTAATCGACAATACAATCGTTCTGTGTTATTCTATAACTAGAAGCTCCTTCCAGTGTCTTGGTGGGGATCATTCTTTTCGTTTCTGTATTCTTTAAAATTTAAAAGCATTTTTCTTAAAATAACGATTATTCTGTAATATTCTCAAGAAAAATTAGTTCACTGTTGATTTTTTTTATAAATTAAATGATTTCTTTATTCTGTACATCGTTCATTTCCCTAAGCAGTAGTGTATTGTCTTTGTCTTTTATTTCAAACACTTGTTGTGTTTCCCTCAGGAAAATTGCATTCGGCAGTTGCATCTATTCTGGTTATGAACTGTTTCGAGGTTTTGATGCCTCAAACGATGTATCTAATTAGCGTCTTAACATATTGGTTTCAAGTGTACCTGATAAAGGTTATTGCAGAAACATTTGTCAGGCGCAATGAAACATGTATAAACTTTAAATTGCATATGCCGAACACGTTTCTGTGGCAACTAGGACTAAAGAGCAACTAGGACTGGTGTTTTATCATAATTGAATTTTAGATAAAGAGTCAATAATAATAGCAACCACGTCCCACTTGGAGTTATAGAAATCTATGCACTCACTCACTCACTCACTCACTCACTCATCGCCTTCGTGCCTGTCAGCACATTAGGTCTCAACCATAGAAATCTATTCCTGTTGTATATTTTATGATGTTCGTTATTTTCTTTGGAGTCAGTTTAAAACAATGACAAAGTTTTGACAAAACTGAGCGATCCTACATTCCGTCGTCGTCGGTGTCGTCGTCGTCGGTGGCGGCGTCTACAAATATTCACTCTGTGGTTAAAGTTTTTGAAATTTTAATAACTTTCTTAAACTATACTGGATTACTTCCAAACGTGGACAGCAACTTGTTTATGATCATAAGATAGTATCCAGAGGTAAATTTTGTAAAAATAAAATTCATTTTTTCCGTATTTTACTTATAAATGCACTTAGTTTTTTTCTGCAGGGAAACATTACATTCACTCTGTGGTTAAAGTTTTTAAAATTTTAATAACTTTCTTAAACTATCCTCAGCTGGGTTTGTACTAAACTTGGACAGAAGCTGGTTTATGATCAAAAGATAATGTACAGAAGTAAATTTTGTAAAAAAATAAATCCGTTTTTCCGTATTTTACTTTTAAATGGCCTTAGATTTTCTGCCAGGAAACAACACATTCACTCTGTGGTTAAATTAAAAAAAAATAATAATAACTTTTTTATACTACTTTTAATTTGTACCAAACATGGACAGAAGCTTGTTTATGATCAAAAGCTAGTATTTAGAAGGAAATTTTGTTAATATTTTGTACCTATGGATCTGTATTTTACTTATAAATGGACTTAGTTTTTCTTCCAGTTAACATTAAATACAGTCTGCAGTTAAAGTTTTTAAACATTTATTAGATTCATAAACTATCCTCAGGCTGGATTTTTACCAAACTTGGACAGAAGCTTCTTACAATCAAAGGATAGTATCAAGAGGAATAATTTTATAGTTTTTTTTCCTCATTTTTGTTGAGCCTGTGATTTTCAGTAGGCGAGACACTGGGTTCCGATCAACCCTTACAATTTTTTTTATATAAATAAGGCCGTTAGTTTTCTCGTTTGAATTGTTTTACTATGTCATATCGGGGCCTTTTATAGCTGACTATGCGCTATGGGCTTTGCTCATTGTTGAAGGCCGTACGGTAACCTATAGTTGTTAATGTCTGTGTCATTTTGGTCTCTTGTGGACAGTTGTCTCACTGGCAATCATACCACATCTTCTTTTTTTATAGACCGACCTTATAAGACTTATCATATGGGTTGTATAAAAATGAGCAACACAACGAATGTCATATGTGGATCCAGATCTGCTCACCTTTCCGAAGCACCTTGAATCACCCCCAGTTTTTACTTTTCCGTGTTGTTTTGTATACTGTTGTTTGTCTTTCGGTTCTTTTTTTTTTTTTTTTGCCATGGTGTTATCGGTTTATTTTCGACTTTTGAGTTTGAATATCCATTTTGATATCTTCTGCCACTCTTAACCATTGTTTAAACGTGTTGAAATAGTAAAATATATCAGTGGATTTACAGCAACATCCGAACATCATTAACACGACTTATTTGTATACTACTATAATCACCGTGTAGAACGCCACATGCGGGGTGTCAGCTCTCACTGTTTGACACGGGAAGGCAGTTTCAAAGTAAGTTCAAGTATCAAAATTTCTTTTTTTTTTAGAATTCTAAGTACCATATAATGTATTGCACAGAAGGAACTTAAACATAATCTATTTTTGCCAGCAGAAGTGGTTGTTTTCAGTGCTCTGTTTGCTCAAACACCATTCCCTTGTTTTCCGTGTTGAAGATTTTGAGGCTTCATAATAAATTATGCAAATTTCTAGATAAAAAACTATTTTTGACGACTTCCTCGTGTATCATTTATATAGAAAGGAATTTAACCAAATACCAGCTATTACTTATAATTAATTGGTTTTAAAACTAGTTTTTCATCAAAATATAAAGTGTCGCTTGGGGTGTCAGATTTTGCGTCTCAATGGGTAGAGAGAGGCTTTTAATTAAAAATAGAATAGATTTGCCTATAAATCGGTCTTTATCTGATACTTTTTAGTTCAAACACATCTACTATAATCTGATAATATATTACATGCAAGTACATAAGGTACTTCATTTTGCCTATATTGTAGTCTTGGAAGACACGTGATTTTGATTTCATAAAAGGTCAAAAATGACTCAAAATGTTTTAATATAAACTGGAAAATGATACTTTTTCCTTTTTAGTGGCTATCATGGTCAGAAAAAAGTCACTGCTGTGGCTCAATGCAGCGAAACATAGAGGAAATCACAAGTAGACCTGCATAAAAGATTTATGTTTAATATAACCTGTTTTAGACTTTTTCAAGGTGTTGTTAACTGTTATTTGAAATAAGATTTTACTGTTATATGTTTTCAACCCATTGTATTTTATCTGTTTTGTTAAAATTTGCACTTTGTTCTTTTGAAAATAGGATCCCTGTTTCTTGACACTTTAAGTGTTCCCTGGTTTTGACATAATTTGTCTCTGTGAACTGATCTTAACTGTCATTTACAAGAATTTTAAATATTCACACGTTAATATCACATTAAATTTTCTGTCAATCTCTTTCTTTACGGTGCTTCCTTAAAGGAGTGACACAAAAAAAACATATATGTAGCTGTCTTTGGAGATCTTTGACTATAGTACATTCTTGATAAAATTGAGAATGGAAATGGGGATTCATGTGTTAATAAAGAAATAACAACCCGACCAAAGAGTAGAAAACAGCACAAGGCAAAATAAAATGAGTCTCCAACACAGCGAAAAATTTTGCACCAGGAGGTGGGTTAAAGCTGACTCAAAAGTGACCAAGTTTAGTGGTCTTTTCCTACTAGTACTAGTTCCTATAACATGAACGTCACAATAAACTCCGAAACATATAAATGAACCAAAATTAATATCCCAAAAAAATACAAGACTATGACAGAAGCTCATTTCCAAAATAAAAACAATTAAGATGATATAGAATGTCTGATATTAAGTTACATTGACCAGGAGAACCTCAATAGAGTTTTCAAAAACTGAATGAAGTTGTGAAAAATAAAGTATCGTTTCAATTTGCAATTTCAAAATAAATTGAAGAGTGTGGCCTGGTAGAAGAGGCTGAAAAATGAGGTTTTGGTTCTCAAATTGATGCCAAATTTGCTAGTCTAAGACTTCTGAAGTGTAAGTATTGGCCAAAGGCTTTTTTCTATATCAGCTCAGAGTTCTTGGGACTTGGAGATGGAAGAGGCGTTTGATACATTGGTTTTAATGATTTTCAATTCTTCAATTCCTTTTTATAAAAGCATGTAAGCCATGAGTCGTTTGATTACACCAAGATGCGACCACATACAGTGGAGATCACTTCTAATCTCATAGAACTGTCAGAATAATCTGTCATAGAACTGTTCTAACCTGTACTAGAACAGGTCTACCTAGAACACCCTAGAACTGTTCTAAGTAGAACTGTCAGAATCAGTTCTAGGTAGAACTGACTAAATCAGTTCTAGGTAGAACTGTCAGGATCAGTTCTAGGGTAATACTGTCTAAGTCTGTTCTCGGTAGAACTGCCCAAATCAGTTCTAACCGTAGAACTTTCAGCAGAACTGACTAAATCAGTCAGGACTGTTGTGAACATATATTTGTTCCTTTTCTTTTTAAAAATAGAGTATATGAATCAGTCATGTGAGTGTTGGATGATGTCGTTAAATAGTTTTGTTTTTTTAAAAAACAAACCATCATGAACTACTGACTTAAAAAGTCACTTTAGTGACAGTTCAATATTATGGATACAGAGAGGAAATAATGGCACGCTAAATTGATGTGGACAACATTTAGTACTTATCCCACGTGACGATGACGCGGTGTGTCAGTGTAAGATCGCCCCGATGGCCGGAGGCCAGAGGGTGATCTAACACTGACACACCAAGTCCGAGTGGGATAACTATTTTACATCCCAGCTGTTAAAGATTAGACGAAAAACCATTTACAATTCATAAAATCTAGTTTAGAACGCCACACAACTTTATAATATACTTTATACATTACTATACGATTTATACCCTTTTTGATCCCGAACACGATGAGTAGATATCAAACAATGTCAACTCGCCCCACTGGCCAATCGGCCCAACCTATATCGCCACTTTATGAAAAAAATCGCCCCACTCTTGTTTACCGACTTGCCCCACTTTTGTAAAAGTGTAAAATCAAACTGCACAATCACTGACAACTCACTTATTAACGAAAATTATTTAAACACCACTGAATAAAGGTCTGCCAACTCGCCCCACTTATAAAAATATCTTGCTTCCTTTAACTATGTTAAATTACTAATAGTTCGTATCCAGTCGTCCTGGTGTAGTGGTTGTGTCGTGGCTTGATATGCGAAAGGTCTTGAGTTCGAATCCCAGCATATACAATGGATTTTTTTCTACGTGAATTTTGATAGATATAAAAAATGAAGATGTGGTATGATTGCCAATGAGACAACTATCAACAAAAGAGTCCAACAGGACAAAGACATTAACAACCATAGGTCACCGTACGGCCTAAGCCCATACCGCATAGTCAGCTATAAAACGCCCCGATAAGACAATGTAAAACAATTCAAACGAGAAAACTAACGGCCTTATTTATGTAAAAAAAAATGAACGAAAAACAAATATGTAACACATACACAAACGACAACCACTGAATTACAGGCTCCTGACTTGGGACAGGCACATACATAAATAATGTGGCGGGGTTAAACAAGTTAGCGGGATCCCAACCATCCCCTAACCTGGGACAGTGATATAACAATACAACATATGAACGAACTGTAAAAATCAGTTGAAAAAGGCTAAGGTAGCAATACACAGTTAGGAGTTTAGTTTCGCATTTTGGCCCCTGTGGATTTTTCAAATAGGAAAGTTATTGTGTAATAAAATTCATTTTTAGACAGATGAGTGCTAATTTAGCCTTCAAAGATGGTTTATAAGAGCATCAAGATTATTTTTTACATGTTTTATGGGCTGTTTTCTGTTTGACAATCCGTATTTTCATAGCTAGACCGGCCATCGGTCCAGAAATTAATATACTGTTTACAAACACTGTTTTTCTACACGAAGTTTTTGACGCAATTTTACAAAAAAATGAGACGAAAGACATATGATTTTCATTGGATTTGCTGAATGATATATGTACACAGTTTCAGAAAAGGTACTACTTCAAGCGATTGAAATTCTACTTTTAGCCAAATTTTGGGGTAATATGTGACATCTTCCCCCCCCCCCTTTTGCAATATTTTATAACAAATAAATGCAGATTGTTGCCATGGATACACCAAAAAGAAATTATATTTTACCATTTTATATACTGGATATAAAATCTATGAAAGATTCTGATTACATACATATGCCCATATATGACACAAACAGTAAGCTTGATATTGCAAGAAAGCAATGAAAAGGGGATGGTAAAATTCATAAGGGCAAATTTTAGTATTTTTTCCTAACTGTTTATTGCTACCTTATGGCATACTTACCAAGCTCAGAATTGTATAATTTAAGACTTTTCATGCCACAAATCTATTGATATTTAGATTCTAAATCAACTTCTGAGTAAATTAAGTGTTTAAGAATGACAATATATGTCAATTTCCTTAGCAAATAAAATTAGACATTTTGACACAAGGCTTATATTTGTACTCTATCGGCTTAACTCTTGCTTCTGATGGATTGGGCTGCATGTAGTAGCCTACGCGTTGGTTTTTTTCTTGCGAATATATCAAATTATTGTTTTTATCAAGATTTCATGTTACATTTTGTCATAAATTAAATGTATAGTTAAATCAGATGTAAGAAATTGATTACTTATCACCAAGTTTTTTAATCAAGTCTTTGGTATGCAATAAGCATAAAGATTAACATTTTTATGCTTGAAATTGCTAAATTTTATACAATGTTGCATCATCAGAGATCTTATTAAGATATTCAACATTAAAAAACTGACAAAAGAGGTACAGTTTTTAAGATTTGGCTAAAAATTGAGGTGGAGACAAGATTTTACACTTTGACTTGGCACCTTTCTTTAAAATCAGTTTTTGTCGCGTTTCAGTGTCACCTGCTAACCTTCATAAAATATTCATTACTCAACCAATTTTCAAAAATAAAAGGCCATTTTACTCGTATTAGCTAGCAGAACTCAGAAAATAAGTTAAAAGGAAGATTTTGAAACAAATATTTACTATTAAGGTAGCAATACACAGTTAGGAGTTTAGTTTCGCATTTTGGCCCATGTGGATTTTTCAAATAGGAAAGTTATTGTGTAATAAAATTCATTTTTAGACAGATGAGTGCTAATTTAGCCTTCAAAGATGGTTTATAAGAGCATCAAGATTATTTTTTACATGTTTTATGGGCTGTTTTCTGTTTGACAATCCGTATTTTCATAGCTAGACCGGCCATCGGTCCAGAAATTAATATACTGTTTACAAACACTGTTTTTCTACACGAAGTTTTTGACGCAATTTTACAAAAAAATGAGACGAAAGACATATGATTTTCATTGGATTTGCTGAATGATATATGTACACAGTTTCAGAAAAGGTACTACTTCAAGCGATTGAAATTCTACTTTTAGCCAAATTTTGGGGTAATATGTGACATCTTCCCCCCCCCCCCTTTTGCAATATTTTATAACAAATAAATGCAGATTGTTGCCATGGATACACCAAAAAGAAATTATATTTTACCATTTTATATACTGGATATAAAATCTATGAAAGATTCTGATTACATACATATGCCCATATATGACACAAACAGTAAGCTTGATATTGCAAGAAAGCAATGAAAAGGGGATGGTAAAATTCATAAGGGCAAATTTTAGTATTTTTTCCTAACTGTTTATTGCTACCTTATGGCATACTTACCAAGCTCAGAATTGTATAATTTAAGACTTTTCATGCCACAAATCTATTGATATTTAGATTCTAAATCAACTTCTGAGTAAATTAAGTGTTTAAGAATGACAATATATGTCAATTTCCTTAGCAAATAAAATTAGACATTTTGACACAAGGCTTATATTTGTACTCTATCGGCTTAACTCTTGCTTCTGATGGATTGGGCTGCATGTAGTAGCCTACGCGTTGGTTTTTTTCTTGCGAATATATCAAATTATTGTTTTTATCAAGATTTCATGTTACATTTTGTCATAAATTAAATGTATAGTTAAATCAGATGTAAGAAATTGATTACTTATCACCAAGTTTTTTAATCAAGTCTTTGGTATGCAATAAGCATAAAGATTAACATTTTTATGCTTGAAATTGCTAAATTTTATACAATGTTGCATCATCAGAGATCTTATTAAGATATTCAACATTAAAAAACTGACAAAAGAGGTACAGTTTTTAAGATTTGGCTAAAAATTGAGGTGGAGACAAGATTTTACACTTTGACTTGGCACCTTTCTTTAAAATCAGTTTTTGTCGCGTTTCAGTGTCACCTGCTAACCTTCATAAAATATTCATTACTCAACCAATTTTCAAAAATAAAAGGCCATTTTACTCGTATTAGCTAGCAGAACTCAGAAAATAAGTTAAAAGGAAGATTTTGAAACAAATATTTACTATTAAGGTAGCAATACACAGTTAGGAGTTTAGTTTCGCATTTTGGCCCATGTGGATTTTTCAAATAGGAAAGTTATTGTGTAATAAAATTCATTTTTAGACAGATGAGTGCTAATTTAGCCTTCAAAGATGGTTTATAAGAGCATCAAGATTATTTTTTACATGTTTTATGGGCTGTTTTCTGTTTGACAATCCGTATTTTCATAGCTAGACCGGCCATCGGTCCAGAAATTAATATACTGTTTACAAACACTGTTTTTCTACACGAAGTTTTTGACGCAATTTTACAAAAAAATGAGACGAAAGACATATGATTTTCATTGGATTTGCTGAATGATATATGTACACAGTTTCAGAAAAGGTACTACTTCAAGCGATTGAAATTCTACTTTTAGCCAAATTTTGGGGTAATATGTGACATCTTCCCCCCCCCCTTTTGCAATATTTTATAACAAATAAATGCAGATTGTTGCCATGGATACACCAAAAAGAAATTATATTTTACCATTTTATATACTGGATATAAAATCTATGAAAGATTCTGATTACATACATATGCCCATATATGACACAAACAGTAAGCTTGATATTGCAAGAAAGCAATGAAAAGGGGATGGTAAAATTCATAAGGGCAAATTTTAGTATTTTTTCCTAACTGTTTATTGCTACCTTATGGCATACTTACCAAGCTCAGAATTGTATAATTTAAGACTTTTCATGCCACAAATCTATTGATATTTAGATTCTAAATCAACTTCTGAGTAAATTAAGTGTTTAAGAATGACAATATATGTCAATTTCCTTAGCAAATAAAATTAGACATTTTGACACAAGGCTTATATTTGTACTCTATCGGCTTAACTCTTGCTTCTGATGGATTGGGCTGCATGTAGTAGCCTACGCGTTGGTTTTTTTCTTGCGAATATATCAAATTATTGTTTTTATCAAGATTTCATGTTACATTTTGTCATAAATTAAATGTATAGTTAAATCAGATGTAAGAAATTGATTACTTATCACCAAGTTTTTTAATCAAGTCTTTGGTATGCAATAAGCATAAAGATTAACATTTTTATGCTTGAAATTGCTAAATTTTATACAATGTTGCATCATCAGAGATCTTATTAAGATATTCAACATTAAAAAACTGACAAAAGAGGTACAGTTTTTAAGATTTGGCTAAAAATTGAGGTGGAGACAAGATTTTACACTTTGACTTGGCACCTTTCTTTAAAATCAGTTTTTGTCGCGTTTCAGTGTCACCTGCTAACCTTCATAAAATATTCATTACTCAACCAATTTTCAAAAATAAAAGGCCATTTTACTCGTATTAGCTAGCAGAACTCAGAAAATAAGTTAAAAGGAAGATTTTGAAACAAATATTTACTATTAAGGTAGCAATACACAGTTAGGAGTTTAGTTTCGCATTTTGGCCCATGTGGATTTTTCAAATAGGAAAGTTATTGTGTAATAAAATTCATTTTTAGACAGATGAGTGCTAATTTAGCCTTCAAAGATGGTTTATAAGAGCATCAAGATTATTTTTTACATGTTTTATGGGCTGTTTTCTGTTTGACAATCCGTATTTTCATAGCTAGACCGGCCATCGGTCCAGAAATTAATATACTGTTTACAAACACTGTTTTTCTACACGAAGTTTTTGACGCAATTTTACAAAAAAATGAGACGAAAGACATATGATTTTCATTGGATTTGCTGAATGATATATGTACACAGTTTCAGAAAAGGTACTACTTCAAGCGATTGAAATTCTACTTTTAGCCAAATTTTGGGGTAATATGTGACATCTTTCCCCCCTTTTTGCAATATTTTATAACAAATAAATGCAGATTGTTGCCATGGATACACCAAAAAGAAATTATATTTTACCATTTTATATACTGGATATAAAATCTATGAAAGATTCTGATTACATACATATGCCCATATATGACACAAACAGTAAGCTTGATATTGCAAGAAAGCAATGAAAAGGGGATGGTAAAATTCATAAGGGCAAATTTTAGTATTTTTTCCTAACTGTTTATTGCTACCTTATGGCATACTTACCAAGCTCAGAATTGTATAATTTAAGACTTTTCATGCCACAAATCTATTGATATTTAGATTCTAAATCAACTTCTGAGTAAATTAAGTGTTTAAGAATGACAATATATGTCAATTTTATTGTTTACAGTCCTTAGCAACCAAAATTAGACATTTTGACACAAGGCTTATATTTGTACTCTATCGGCTTAACTCTTGCTTCTGATGGATTGGGCTGCATGTAGTAGCCTACGCGTTGGTTTTTTTCTTGCGAATATATCAAATTATTGTTTTTATCAAGATTTCATGTTACATTTTGGCATAAATTAAATGTATAGTTAAATCAGATGTAAGAAATTGATTACTTATCACCAAGTTTTTTAATCAAGTCTTTGGTATGCAATAAGCATAAAGATTAACATTTTTATGCTTGAAATTGCTAAATTTTATACAATGTTGCATCATCAGAGATCTTATTAAGATTTTCAACATTAAAAAACTGACAAAAGAGGTACAGTTTTTAAGATTTGGCTAAAAATTGAGGTGGAGACAAGATTTTACACTTTGACTTGGCACCTTTCTTTAAAATCAGTTTTTGTCGCGTTTCAGTGTCAACTGCTAACCTTCATAAAATATTCATTACTCAACCAATTTTCAAAAATAAAAGGCCATTTTACTCGTATTAGCTAGCAGAACTCAGAAAATAAGTTAAAAGGAAGAATTTGAAACAAATATTTACTATTAAGGTAGCAATACACAGTTAGGAGTTTAGTTTCGCATTTTGGCCCCTGTGGATTTTTCAAATAGGAAAGTTATTGTGTAATAAAATTCATTTTAGACAGATTAGTGCTAATTTAGCCTTCAAAGATGGTTTATAAGAGCATCAAGATTATTTTTTACATGTTTTATGGGCTGTTTTCTGTTTGACAATCCGTATTTTCATAGCTAGACCGGCCATCGGTCCAGAAATTAATATACTGTTTACAAACACTGTTTTTCTACACGAAGTTTTTGACGCAATTTTACAAAAAAATGAGACGAAAGACATATGATTTTCATTAGATTTGCTGAATGATATATGTACACAGTTTCAGAAAAGGTACTACTTCAAGCGATTGAAATTCTACTTTTAGCCAAATTTTGGGGTAATATGTGACATCTTTCCCCCCTTTTTGCAATATTTTATAACAAATAAATGCAGATTGTTGCCATGGATACACCAAAAAGAAATTATATTTTACCATTTTATATACTGGATATAAAATCTATGGAAGATTCTGATTACATACATATGCCCATATATGACACAAACAGTAAGCTTGATATTGCAAGAAAGCAATGAAAAGGGGATGGTAAAATTCATAACGGCAAATTTTAGTATTTTTTCCTAACTGTTTATTGCTACCTTATGGCATACTTACCAAGCTCAGAATTGTATAATTTAAGACTTTTCATGCCACAAATCTATTGATATTTAGATTCTAAATCAACTTCTGAGTAAATTAAGTGTTTAAGAATGACAATATATGTCAATTTTATTGTTTACAGTCCTTAGCAACCAAAATTAGACATTTTGACACAAGGCTTATATTTGTACTCTATCGGCTTAACTCTTGCTTCTGATGGATTGGGCTGCATGTAGTAGCCTAAGTATTGAACGCGTTGGTTTTTTTCTTGCGAATATATCAAATTATTGTTTTTATCAAGATTTCATGTTACATTTTGGCATAAATTAAATGTATAGTTAAATCAGATGTAAGAAATTGATTACTTATCACCAAGTTTTTTAATCAAGTCTTTGGTATGCAATAAGCATAAAGATTAACATTTTTATGCTTGAAATTGCTAAATTTTATACAATGTTGCATCATCAGAGATCTTATTAAGATATTCAACATTAAAAAACTGACAAAAGAGGTACAGTTTTTAAGATTTGGCTAAAAATTGAGGTGGAGACAAGATTTTACACTTTGACTTGGCACCTTTCTTTAAAATCAGTTTTTGTCGCGTTTCAGTGTCAACTGCTAACCTTCATAAAATATTCATTACTCAACCAATTTTCAAAAATAAAAGGCCATTTTACTCGTATTAGCTAGCAGAACTCAGAAAATAAGTTAAAAGGGAGAATTTGAAACAAATATTTACTATTAAGGTAGCAATACACAGTTAGGAGTTTAGTTTCGCATTTTGGCCCCTGTGGATTTTTCAAATAGGAAAGTTATTGTGTAATAAAATTCATTTTTAGACAGATGAGTGCTAATTTAGCCTTCAAAGATGGTTTATAAGAGCATCAAGATTATTTTTTACATGTTTTATGGGCTGTTTTCTGTTTGACAATCCGTATTTTCATAGCTGGACCGGCCATCGGTCCAGAAATTAATATACTGTTTACAAACACTGTTTTTCTACACGAAGTTTTTGACGCAATTTTACAAAAAAATGAGACTAAAGACATATGATTTTCATTGGATTTGCTGAATGATATATGTACACAGTTTCAGAAAAGGTACTACTTCAAGCGATTGAAATTCTACTTTTAGCCAAATTTTGGGGTAATATGTGACATATTTCCCCCCCTCCTTTTTGCAATATTTTATAACAAATAAATGCAGATTGTTGCCATGGATACACCAAAAAGAAATTATATTTTACCATTTTATATACTGGATATAAAATCTATGGAAGATTCTGATTACATACATATGCCCATATATGACACAAACAGTAAGCTTGATATTGCAAGAAAGCAATGAAAAGGGGATGGTAAAATTCATAAGGGCAAATTTTAGTATTTTTTCCTAACTGTTTATTGCTACCTTATGGCATACTTACCAAGCTCAGAATTGTATAATTTAAGACTTTTCATGCCACAAATCTATTGATATTTAGATTCTAAATCAACTTCTGAGTAAATTAAGTGTTTAAGAATGACAATATATGTCAATTTTATTGTTTACAGTCCTAAGCAACCAAAATTAGACATTTTGACACAAGGCTTATATTTGTACTCTATCGGCTTAACTCTTGCTTCTGATGGATTGGGCTGCATGTGGTAGCCTACGCGTTGTTTTTTTTCTTGCGAATATATCAAATTATTGTTTTTATCAAGATTTCATGTTACATTTTGGCATAAATTAAATGTATAGTTAAATCAGATGTAAGAAATTGATTACTTATCACCAAGTTTTTTAATCAAGTCTTTGGTATGCAATAAGCATAAAGATTAACATTTTTATGCTTGAAATTGCTAAATTTTATACAATGTTGCATCATCAGAGATCTTATTAAGATATTCAACATTAAAAAACTGACAAAAGAGGTACAGTTTTTAAGATTTGGCTAAAAATTGAGGTGGAGACAAGATTTTACACTTTGACTTGGCACTTTTCTTTAAAATCAGTTTTTGTCGCGTTTCAGTGTCAACTGCTAACCTTCATAAAATATTCATTACTCAACCGATTTTCAAAAATAAAAGGCCATTTTACTCGTATTAGCTAGCAGAACTCAGAAAATAAGTTAAAAGGGAGAATTTGAAAAAAATATTTACTATTAAGGCATACTTACCAAGCTCAGAATTGTATAATTTAAGACTTTTCATGCCACAAATCTATTGATATTTAGATTCTAAATCAACTTCTGAGTAAATTAAGTGTTTAAGAATGACAATATATGTCAATTTTATTGTTTACAGTCCTTAGCAACCAAAATTAGACATTTTGACACAAGGCTTATATTTGTACTCTATCGGCTTAACTCTTGCTTCTGATGGATTGGGCTGCATGTGGTAGCCTACGCGTTGCTTTTTTTCTTGCGAATATATCAAATTATTGTTTTTATCAAGATTTCATGTTACATTTTGGCATAAATTAAATGTATAGTTAAATCAGATGTAAGAAATTGATTACTTATCACCAAGTTTTTTAATCAAGTCTTTGGTATGCAATAAGCATAAAGATTAACATTTTTATGCTTGAAATTGCTAAATTTTATACAATGTTGCATCATCAGAGATCTTATTAAGATATTCAACATTAAAAAACTGACAAAAGAGGTACAGTTTTTAAGATTTGGCTAAAAATTGAGGTGGAGACAAGATTTTACACTTTGACTTGGCACCTTTCTTTAAAATCAGTTTTTGTCGCGTTTCAGTGTCAACTGCTAACCTTCATAAAATATTCATTACTCAACCAATTTTCAAAAATAAAAGGCCATTTTACTCGTATTAGCTAGCAGAACTCAGAAAATAAGTTAAAAGGGAGAATTTGAAACAAATATTTACTATTAAGGTAGCAATACACAGTTAGGAGTTTAGTTTCGCATTTTGGCCCCTGTGGATTTTTCAAATAGGAAAGTTATTGTGTAATAAAATTCATTTTTAGACAGATGAGTGCTAATTTAGCCTTCAAAGATGGTTTATAAGAGCATCAAGATTATTTTTTACATGTTTTATGGGCTGTTTTCTGTTTGACAATCCGTATTTTCATAGCTGGACCGGCCATCGGTCCAGAAATTAATATACTGTTTACAAACACTGTTTTTCTACACGAAGTTTTTGACGCAATTTTACAAAAAAATGAGACTAAAGACATATGATTTTCATTGGATTTGCTGAATGATATATGTACACAGTTTCAGAAAAGGTACTACTTCAAGCGATTGAAATTCTACTTTTAGCCAAATTTTGGGGTAATATGTGACATATTTCCCCCCCTCCTTTTTGCAATATTTTATAACAAATAAATGCAGATTGTTGCCATGGATACACCAAAAAGAAATTATATTTTACCATTTTATATACTGGATATAAAATCTATGGAAGATTCTGATTACATACATATGCCCATATATGACACAAACAGTAAGCTTGATATTGCAAGAAAGCAATGAAAAGGGGATGGTAAAATTCATAAGGGCAAATTTTAGTATTTTTTCCTAACTGTTTATTGCTACCTTATGGCATACTTACCAAGCTCAGAATTGTATAATTTAAGACTTTTCATGCCACAAATCTATTGATATTTAGATTCTAAATCAACTTCTGAGTAAATTAAGTGTTTAAGAATGACAATATATGTCAATTTTATTGTTTACAGTCCTAAGCAACCAAAATTAGACATTTTGACACAAGGCTTATATTTGTACTCTATCGGCTTAACTCTTGCTTCTGATGGATTGGGCTGCATGTGGTAGCCTACGCGTTGTTTTTTTTCTTGCGAATATATCAAATTATTGTTTTTATCAAGATTTCATGTTACATTTTGGCATAAATTAAATGTATAGTTAAATCAGATGTAAGAAATTGATTACTTATCACCAAGTTTTTTAATCAAGTCTTTGGTATGCAATAAGCATACAGATTAACATTTTTATGCTTGAAATTGCTAAATTTTATACAATGTTGCATCATCAGAGATCTTATTAAGATATTCAACATTAAAAAACTGACAAAAGAGGTACAGTTTTTAAGATTTGGCTAAAAATTGAGGTGGAGACAAGATTTTACACTTTGACTTGGCACTTTTCTTTAAAATCAGTTTTTGTCGCGTTTCAGTGTCAACTGCTAACCTTCATAAAATATTCATTACTCAACCGATTTTCAAAAATAAAAGGCCATTTTACTCGTATTAGCTAGCAGAACTCAGAAAATAAGTTAAAAGGGAGAATTTGAAAAAAATATTTACTATTAAGGCATACTTACCAAGCTCAGAATTGTATAATTTAAGACTTTTCATGCCACAAATCTATTGATATTTAGATTCTAAATCAACTTCTGAGTAAATTAAGTGTTTAAGAATGACAATATATGTCAATTTTATTGTTTACAGTCCTTAGCAACCAAAATTAGACATTTTGACACAAGGCTTATATTTGTACTCTATCGGCTTAACTCTTGCTTCTGATGGATTGGGCTGCATGTGGTAGCCTACGCGTTGCTTTTTTTCTTGCGAATATATCAAATTATTGTTTTTATCAAGATTTCATGTTACATTTTGGCATAAATTAAATGTATAGTTAAATCAGATGTAAGAAATTGATTACTTATCACCAAGTTTTTTAATCAAGTCTTTGGTATGCAATAAGCATAAAGATTAACATTTTTATGCTTGAAATTGCTAAATTTTATACAATGTTGCATCATCAGAGATCTTATTAAGATATTCAACATTAAAAAACTGACAAAAGAGGTACAGTTTTTAAGATTTGGCTAAAAATTGAGGTGGAGACAAGATTTTACACTTTGACTTGGCACCTTTCTTTAAAATCAGTTTTTGTCGCGTTTCAGTGTCACCTGCTAACCTTCATAAAATATTCATTACTCAACCAATTTTCAAAAATAAAAGGCCATTTTACTCGTATTAGCTAGCAGAACTCAGAAAATAAGTTAAAAGGGAGAATTTGAAAAAAATATTTACTATTAAGGTAGCAATACACAGTTAGGAGTTTAGTTTCGCATTTTGGCCCCTGTGGATTTTTCAAATAGGAAAGTTATTGTGTAATAAAATTCATTTTTAGACAGATGAGTGCTAATTTAGCCTTCAAAGATGGTTTATAAGAGCATCAAGATTATTTTTTACATGTTTTATGGGCTGTTTTCTGTTTGACAATCCGTATTTTCATAGCTAGACCGGCCATCGGTCCAGAAATTAATATACTGTTTACAAACACTGTTTTTCTACACGAAGTTTTTGACGCAATTTTACAAAAAAATGAGACGAAAGACATATGATTTTCATTGGATTTGCTGAATGATATATGTACACAGTTTCAGAAAAGGTACTACTTCAAGCGATTGAAATTCTACTTTTAGCCAAATTTTGGGGTAATATGTGACATATTTCCCCCCCCCCCTCCTTTTTGCAATATTTTATAACAAATAAATGCAGATTGTTGCCATGGATACACCAAAAAGAAATTATATTTTACCATTTTATATACTGGATATAAAATCTATGGAAGATTCTGATTACATACATATGCCCATATATGACACAAACAGTAAGCTTGATATTGCAAGAAAGCAATGAAAAGGGGATGGTAAAATTCATAAGGGCAAATTTTAGTATTTTTTCCTAACTGTTTATTGCTACCTTATGGCATACTTACCAAGCTCAGAATTGTATAATTTAAGACTTTTCATGCCACAAATCTATTGATATTTAGATTCTAAATCAACTTCTGAGTAAATTAAGTGTTTAAGAATGACAATATATGTCAATTTTATTGTTTACAGTCCTTAGCAACCAAAATTAGACATTTTGACACAAGGCTTATATTTGTACTCTATCGGCTTAACTCTTGCTTCTGATGGATTGGGCTGCATGTAGTAGCCTAAGTATTGAACGCGTTGGTTTTTTTCTTGCGAATATATCAAATTATTGTTTTTATCAAGATTTCATGTTACATTTTGGCATAAATTAAATGTATAGTTAAATCAGATGTAAGAAATTGATTACTTATCACCAAGTTTTTTAATCAAGTCTTTGGTATGCAATAAGCATAAAGATTAACATTTTTATGCTTGAAATTGCTAAATTTTATACAATGTTGCATCATCAGAGATCTTATTAAGATATTCAACATTAAAAAACTGACAAAAGAGGTACAGTTTTTAAGATTTGGCTAAAAATTGAGGTGGAGACAAGATTTTACACTTTGACTTGGCACTTTTCTTTAAAATCAGTTTTTGTCGCGTTTCAGTGTCAACTGCTAACCTTCATAAAATATTCATTACTCAACCGATTTTCAAAAATAAAAGGCCATTTTACTCGTATTAGCTAGCAGAACTCAGAAAATAAGTTAAAAGGGAGAATTTGAAAAAAATATTTACTATTAAGGCATACTTACCAAGCTCAGAATTGTATAATTTAAGACTTTTCATGCCACAAATCTATTGATATTTAGATTCTAAATCAACTTCTGAGTAAATTAAGTGTTTAAGAATGACAATATATGTCAATTTTATTGTTTACAGTCCTTAGCAACCAAAATTAGACATTTTGACACAAGGCTTATATTTGTACTCTATCGGCTTAACTCTTGCTTCTGATGGATTGGGCTGCATGTGGTAGCCTACGCGTTGGTTTTTTTCTTGCGAATATATCAAATTATTGTTTTTATCAAGATTTCATGTTACATTTTGGCATAAATTAAATGTATAGTTAAATCAGATGTAAGAAATTGATTACTTATCACCAAGTTTTTTAATCAAGTCTTTGGTATGCAATAAGCATAAAGATTAACATTTTTATGCTTGAAATTGCTAAATTTTATACAATGTTGCATCATCAGAGATCTTATTAAGATATTCAACATTAAAAAACTGACAAAAGAGGTACAGTTTTTAAGATTTGGCTAAAAATTGAGGTGGAGACAAGATTTTACACTTTGACTTGGCACCTTTCTTTAAAATCAGTTTTTGTCGCGTTTCAGTGTCACCTGCTAACCTTCATAAAATATTCATTACTCAACCAATTTTCAAAAATAAAAGGCCATTTTACTCCTATTAGCTAGCAGAACTCAGAAAATAAGTTAAAAGGGAGAATTTGAAAAAAATATTTACTATTAAGGTAGCAATACACAGTTAGGAGTTTAGTTTCGCATTTTGGTCCATGTGGATTTTTCAAATAGGAAAGTTATTGTGTAATAAAATTCATTTTTAGACAGATGAGTGCTAATTTAGCCTTCAAAGATGGTTTATAAGAGCATCAAGATTATTTTTTACATGTTTTATGGGCTGTTTTCTGTTTGACAATCCGTATTTTCATAGCTAGACCGGCCATCGGTCCAGAAATTAATATACTGTTTACAAACACTGTTTTTCTACACGAAGTTTTTGACGCAATTTTACAAAAAAATGAGACGAAAGACATATGATTTTCATTGGATTTGCTGAATGATATATGTACACAGTTTCAGAAAAGGTACTACTTCAAGCGATTGAAATTCTACTTTTAGCCAAATTTTGGGGTAATATGTGACATCTCCCCCCCCCCCCTTTTTGCAATATTTTATAACAAATAAATGCAGATTGTTGCCATGGATACACCAAAAAGAAATTATATTTTACCATTTTATATACTGGATATAAAATCTATGGAAGATTCTGATTACATACATATGCCCATATATGACACAAACAGTAAGCTTGATATTGCAAGAAAGCAATGAAAAGGGGATGGTAAAATTCATAAGGGCAAATTTTAGTATTTTTTCCTAACAGTTTATTGCTACCTTATGGCATACTTACCAAGCTCAGAATTGTATAATTTAAGACTTTTCATGCCACAAATCTATTGATATTTAGATTCTAAATCAACTTCTGAGTAAATTAAGTGTTTAAGAATGACAATATATGTCAATTTTATTGTTTACAGTCCTTAGCAACCAAAATTAGACATTTTGACACAAGGCTTATATTTGTACTCTATCGGCTTAACTCTTGCTTCTGATGGATTGGGCTGCATGTAGTAGCCTAAGTATTGAACGCGTTGGTTTTTTTCTTGCGAATATATCAAATTATTGTTTTTATCAAGATTTCATGTTACATTTTGGCATAAATTAAATGTATAGTTAAATCAGATGTAAGAAATTGATTACTTATCACCAAGTTTTTTAATCAAGTCTTTGGTATGCAATAAGCATAAAGATTAACATTTTTATGCTTGAAATTGCTAAATTTTATACAATGTTGCATCATCAGAGATCTTATTAAGATATTCAACATTAAAAAACTGACAAAAGAGGTACAGTTTTTAAGATTTGGCTAAAAATTGAGGTGGAGACAAGATTTTACACTTTGACTTGGCACCTTTCTTTAAAATCAGTTTTTGTCGCGTTTCAGTGTCAACTGCTAACCTTCATAAAATATTCATTACTCAACCAATTTTCAAAAATAAAAGGCCATTTTACTCGTATTAGCTAGCAGAACTCAGAAAATAAGTTAAAAGGGAGAATTTGAAAAAAATATTTACTATTAAGGTAGCAATACACAGTTAGGAGTTTAGTTTCGCATTTTGGCCCCTGTGGATTTTTCAAATAGGAAAGTTATTGTGTAATAAAATTCATTTTTAGACAGATGAGTGCTAATTTAGCCTTCAAAGATGGTTTATAAGAGCATCAAGATTATTTTTTACATGTTTTATGGGCTGTTTTCTGTTTGACAATCCGTATTTTCATAGCTAGACCGGCCATCGGTCCAGAAATTAATATACTGTTTACAAACACTGTTTTTCTACACGAAGTTTTTGACGCAATTTTACAAAAAAATGAGACGAAAAACATATGATTTTCATTGGATTTGCTGAATGATATATGTACACAGTTTCAGAAAAGGTACTACTTCAAGCGATTGAAATTCTACTTTTAGCCAAATTTTGGGGTAATATGTGACATCTTTCCCCCCCTTTTTGCAATATTTTATAACAAATAAATGCAGATTGTTGCCATGGATACACCAAAAAGAAATTATATTTTACCATTTTATATACTGGATATAAAATCTATGGAAGATTCTGATTACATACATATGCCCATATATGACACAAACAGTAAGCTTGATATTGCAAGAAAGCAATGAAAAGGGGATGGTAAAATTCATAAGGGCAAATTTTAGTATTTTTTCCTAACTGTTTATTGCTACCTTAACTCATCAGATGGACAAAAATACAAGTGGACGTGGATAGTCTTTTCCGTATAACGGTATATTTAATTATAAATTTTATAGTGGATTTGGCATTCCCGCCAAAATGTTACAGAACAAAGGAAAGCATGCATAACAAAGAAACTCAAACTGGAGTGATCTGTTAGGGGTGATCCGGCTCAGATCACCCCTGTTAGAACAAAGGAGCTGGGATGTAATTTTAGATATGGTATTCATTGTGTCCAAAGTTGGTGTCATCTTTATCATACGATCCGTCCTGACATAGAAATATTATTGGTTTACAATGAGGCCATATATATTTACATGATAAAGTGTAAATATGTTCAGTTTTGGTTGATGCGGTCAAATAATTTTGTTAAAACGATTCAGTCTGAAGTATGAAAAGTTAAACTACTGATATTTGTTTACAATTCAATATTTTGAATAAAAAGAGGACATGCTGGTACTCTAAATTGATGTGGAATTTTTTTTTTTTTTTGTAGTCAATGTGTTCATTGATGTTACAATATTGCTGTCATTTGAATTATATAATCCATCGTGATATGTAACTATAGGTGATTTACTATGCGGCTATATATATATATATATATATATATATATATATATATATTAAGATTTATAAAGTAATAATTCAGTGCAAATATGGTCAGTTTTGGTTGATGCTGTCACATATGGTCAGTTTTGGTTGATGCTGTCAAATATTGCGAGTTTTGGTTGATGCGGACAAATAATTTTGTTATGAGTCAGTCTGATATATCAAAACTACTGAAATTAGTTTACGATTCAACATTTTGAATAAAAAGCGGACATGCTGGCACTATATACTGATTGAGTCATTGTTTTCCAATATTGCTTTCATTTATATTAAACAATCCATCCTGATATAAAAATATACATGTTGTAAGGGATTTACATGTACTTTGCCGCTATTAAGATTTACGCTATCAGTTTTGGTTCATGTGGACAAATAATTGTGTTATACCAGTCAGTCTGAGGTCATGGAGGTATGAAAACTACTTATTTTTGTTTATGATGCAATATTTTGAATAAAAAGAGGACATGCTGACACTCTATATTGATGCAAACGAAATTAGGTAGCATTGTGTTCCAATATTCCTATCATTTGTATTATACAATTTATCCTTACATAAAAATATTACAGATTTAGTATGCTATAAGAATTACATAAAAAAAAGGAGCAAATATGGTCAGTTTTTGGTTGATGCTGTCAAGTACATGTATGGTCAGTTTTGATTGATGCAGACAAATAACTTTGTTACACGAGTCAGGCTGAGGTATGAAAACTACTGATATTTGTGTCTGATGCGATATTTTGAATAAAAAAATAGGAAATGCTGGCACTCTCAATTGATGCAAAAAAAAATTGTGGTCATTGATTTCCAATATTGCAGTTATTTGTATACTACAGTCCCTCTTGACTCAAAATTATAACTGAATTACTGTGCAGCTATATAGATTTACATAAAAAAAAAAAAGCAAATATGGTCAGTTTTGGTTGATGCGGTCAAAAGATTTTATTGCATGCCTCAGTCTAAAGTATGAAAACTACTGATATTTGTTTACGATTCAATATTTTGAATAAAAAGAGGACATGCTGGCACTATAAGTTGATGCGAACAAACTTTTGTGGTCATTGTTTTCCAATATTGCTGTAACTTGTATATTACAGTCCCTCTTGACCTAAAATTATAACTGAATTACTGCATGTACTGTGCAGTTATATTGATTTGCAGAAAAAAGAGCAAATAATGTCAGTTTAGATTGATGCAGTCAAAAGATTTTTGTTAAACAGGTCTGTCCGAGGTATGAAAACTACTCGTAAACAGATATCACATTTGTTTATGATTCAATATTTTGAATAAAAAGAGGACATGATAATACTATGAATTGAGTGCAAATTTTGAAGTCATTGTTTTCCAATATAATTGCTGTCATTTGTACAATACGTCCTTGCCTAAAAATATAACTGGATTACTGCAGTGTGCGGCTAAATGTATATAGATATACATGATGAAGAGCAAATATGGTCAGTTTAAGTTTAATTTAAAAATATATTTATTTATAATAGTGGATTGGGAAACAAGTTTATATTACATTTGGTTAATGAGGTCAGATAATTTTGTTATACGAGCCATCCTTTTCCCGGTATGACAAATGTAGAACAATTCAAATAATAAAGCCCCCCTAATACTAACGGCCTAATTTATGTACAAAAAATGAACACTAATAATTTATGTAACACACCAACAAAAGAAAATCACTGAATTACAGGCTCCTGACTTGGAATAGGCACATACATGCAAATTATGGCGGGGTTAAACATGTTATCTTGATTAAAAATCTGAAATAAAACCGGCAAAATAGCAAAACTCTATATATATTAATCGCTATTTTGCCGAAGCCTTATATTTAGACAAAAAGTTCTTCAAACTTATAAACCAATTCTAGCCTTAGAATTTATAAAGCAATTCTAGCCGTAGAATTTATCAATCAATTCTAGCCGTAGAATTTATAATTCAATTCTAGCCGTAGAATTTGTAATCAATTCTAACCGTGGAACTGTTCTAGAAGTAAAACTGACCAAATCAGTTCTAGGTTAGAACTGTTCTAGCTAGAACTGACTAAAAGGTGTCAGGCTGACGGTTCTACGTACTGTCCTAGAACAGTTCTCCTGACAGATTCTGACAGATTTAATGAGAGGTTAGAAAAAATCTCCACTGTATTATTAGGGCCCACCATAAAAATAATGGTATTTATTTATAGTGGATTGGGAAGAAAGTTTTGCAACTTATATAAATTCCTTTCCACTATGCGGGTATGAGTGCTCACATGTAGCGGCATTAGTCTGCTCTTTTTCGAAATCTACAAGGGTGTCCTTAACGTGCAAGAGATATAGTTCGCTCTTAACGTGCAAGAGATATAGTTCGCTCTTAACACATGTCAGCCATTTATCGTCCCCTTCTGACAGACTATCATCATCTCGCAAATGGTGTCAAAGGAGAGCCGAAAATTCAGTCCCTGAAATTTTCATCCCGGAACGGAAATCGAACCAGGAACCGTTGTGTTAGTAGTCCGATGCACTAATCACTACACCATGCCATATAGTCCCTATAGTTAATGATAATTTTATTTGCAAATACACCCATATGGGTCAAGCAAACACAAATATAAACATATATAACACAGAAAAGGAAGAACTACACTTCGTTATCTTATGTGTAATGAGAATATGGTTCCTCTTTTAGCTAGTTCCCTTTATCATATGTTTTATCGACGAAAACATGTCATCTAGAAATTATATATTTTTTTTTATTTACGAAATACTTTTTAAATGTAACAAAGCTGTCCTTTTATGTATGTATTAGATGTTTGTTTTAATGATAATGTCTCATAAAGCGTTTTCGGCTGGCATCCTTTTACTTAAATGTTTGGTTCTTATGACTTTATATATATATTGATATTGTAATGGATGGTGACACTTTATATATTGATATTGTAATGGATGGTGACACTTTAATAAAATAAATCTTATCTTATCAAACTACAAATATAAACATAAAATCATAGTTAAATGGAAATGTAACCTTTGATAGACATGGACCTCATTTTCGAAATTCCAAAGATTGCTTTATACATGTAAAGTCTCCAACTTCTATCAAAAGCTCAGATTCAGGATTTAAAAGATGTATAAGCTTTAAAATTGGTTATAAAGACTCTGTCCATCTGTAGGTCACACTTTCCTACATCGCACGATTACCCAAGTTTGCTGTAATCTGAAACTTGATCAGCTTTATCAAAGATTCGTTAGAGCTTGGCATTTCGGTGACTTGCTACAGTGGTTCTGAAATCATTGAAGGTGTGCATTTCCCCCTTTTCATAGCTTTTGGTTTGATTTTGGAAAAAGGGTAGATTAAAGTTGGTGTTTACTGTAATCAGCATTTAAAATGTGTTGTTAACTGTTTTTGCCAAAATGGAGGTGTTGTTAACATGTTAACGGACCCCCTATTGCCCCCCTCGTCAAACATAGACGACACCCGCATTTAGCGTTCTACACGGATATATTGTAAATGATGCCTTTTATGAAATGTACGTGTTAAAACATCATTAATTTAAAAAATAATAAAATAAATTAATTTAACTGGTTAAATGTAAAGTGTTGTGTTGTGTTTTTTTTTTTTTTTTTTTTTTTGGTATGAAAAGTACTTTATTTAAATCTTTGCATGTATAACTGTATAAATTTAAACAGTTGTACATCTAAAGTCATAGAAGTTTTTTTCACTTGATAACAAGGACGCATTCGAACACACTGACTTCTCAAGAAAAAAACATATACATGTACACATAAAAACGAATATATGTACTAAAAAAATATCCTTTTCAATCCAAAAACAAGACTTTTTATAAAGTGTCTTTATGTCTAACTTATTATGTGTAATTATATATGAGAGTGATTCCATGTATGCATTTCCTTTGACATTTGCATTGGGATGTGTATAAAAATGGCTTGAATCTATACTTTGGAATAATCAATATAAAGTTCTAACATCTTTCTTTACGTCTTACCAGAAAGGAAGACTGTTTGTTTACAGTTATGAATCTGATCATAATCAATTGAGAGTAAAACAAAAACGTGGTCACACTCGAAAACCCTATCAAATCACTTGATCAACCACTATTCCCGTCGGACACTATACCTATACCGTGATATTTGAAGCAAACATTGTTTTTTTTTCCTTTCTAGCGTGTCCGTCTGCAAGTCTAAAAAACAACACGTGGTTCGGTCAATTGTGTCGTCATTTTATGTTATAGTTTACTGGCAAACGATCAGTTGTGTTTCTAAATTACATTAGCAGGAACTAATGCTATCAATTATTTGACTTTGAAAAATGAATATCATTGATCCTTAAGGCAGTCTCATTTCGTATGATTAAAGTACAGTAAAAATATATTACTCCGGTAAAAGTGACAAGTAGCAATTTAGATATGCCAGTTGTGACATAAAAGGGAAAGAAACGTTGAGTAATGATGTGAACTTTCTCATATTATCTTTGAACAAAGGATATTTAACGAAATCACGTACATGCATGTTGGCTTTTTTAACCATTGTCCTTGATAAAAAAAAAAAGACGTTGATATTTTATTATGGAAGTAAAATAACATTATACTTCTAAGATTT